>NW_020709529.1:0-2528 GCF_002925995.2 Terrapene triunguis
TCCTCATGCTACAAATGAAGGGCATAAAAAGGAGAGCCACACTGATCCTCTTTCAGTTCCTTTACACTGGGATACCAATGATAAACTCCAAGGTGTTGAGGAAGGAGGATGGGGCATGTAATGCACATATGTAACACATCTCAAAGAACAAACTGTTACGAGAAGCAGAATAGCCATTTCTTCTTCTTCTGGTGCTTGCATATCCCATTACACTGTATATGAATACCAGGACAATCCGGGGCCAGGCAGAGGAGAACAAGGGTGTGAACCCCCCCAAAACAAGCAAGTGAATCAACTGGTTGTATACAATGTTGTTGGGTATAAATATGTGTCAGATAAGGTCTTTTATAAAAGCTAGTAAAGTTTTGAACTTGATTGTCATTCGAAGATGAATTATGCATGTATATACACTTAGGCCTGGTCTACACTAACCCCCCAAATCGAACTAAGATACGCAACTTCAGCTACGTGAATAACGTAGTTGAAGTCGACATACCTTAGTTCGAATTTACCGTGGTCCAGACGCAGCAGGCAGGCTCCCCCATCGATGCCGCGTACTCCTCTCGCCGAGCTGGAGTCGACAGCCGAGCTGGCGTCGACGGCGAGCACTTCCAGGATCAATTTATCGCGTCTAGACAAGACACGATAAATCGATCCCAGAAGATCGATTGCTTGCCGCCAAACCAGCAGGTAAGTGTAGACATACCCTTAGAAAACTGTAATTGTAACTAGGGTGTGCAAATACAGCATCACCTCACACGAGTATGGGGAAGCAATCAGGCAGGGAGGGGCACCTCCCAGGCTAGTTGCTTACATTAAACTAACTCCAAACATCTAACATTGTACAACCCAGGGAAAGAGAATGGTGGACCATTAAAGTAATGGAAAGACATAGAAACTGAAAAGAAGGCCGTGCTTTCCAAAACTGGGGTTATGTCTAAAATAGCATTTATGTCAGCAAAACTTTTGTCACACAGGGTGTGCAACACACCCCTGAGCAAGATAAGTTTTGCCGGCATAAGCATCTGTGTGCAAAGCGCTATGTCAGACATAGCTACTGCCGCTCATTGAACAGGTTTTATTATGTCAACAAGGCTAGGTCTACACTACAGCGGGGGTCCGACCTAAGATACGCAACTTCAGCTACGTGAATACCGTAGCTGAAGTTGTGTATTTTAGGTCGGCTTACCTGGCAGTGAGGACGCGGGAAAGTCTACCGCTGCCGCCGACTCCGCTGCCGCCTCTTGCCGAGGTGGATTTCCGGAGTCGACGGCAGAGCGATCAGGGATCGATTTTACCGCGTCTTCACTAGATGCGGTAAGTCGATCCCCGATAGACCGATTGCTACCCGCCGGATCGGCGGGTAGTGAAGACATGCCCCAAGAGAGCTGCTCTCCCATTGGCATAACATGACGACATGAGTGCTCTTACAGCTGCACAGTTGGATCAGTACACCTGTGCCTCTGTAAGCTTGTAAGTATAGACATGGCCTAAGGAAGGAAGGAGTTTCCCCCACTCTGTGTAACCATGAATTACTAGTCTGAGAAAAAGAAAACAAAACACTGCAAACCCTGTTAATAGGGAAGGGGAGACTTGGGACTAAAAGGGCTATTGGGGTCACCCTGCAAGGAGTAAATAGGTGGGTGGAAGCCAGAGTGAGACCTTTATGCTTGTAGGCTGGTTACTAGTGTCAGGGCTTTGAACCATGGCAGCATAGAGGCACCGAATGTCACAAGGTAGGAGGTGACAGAACCCCTTACTGGGTGTGGGTGATCCCCAATTATCATTATCAATAGATATGGGGCTAGGCGTCTCATCAGAAGATGGACTCTCTTTTTTTCTTACATTTGTCTCTTCTCTTGATGCAGCTGTAATTGCATACTGTCTAATAAATCTGGGGACTGAGGCCCTAGTCTCCACTGTACAGATGGCAACGATAGGAACATTTCCCACAAAAGGAAATGAGGATGGATAAGTGCACTCTTGTTGAATGCAGACAGCTTCTTGGGAAATTTGATATCTTTGGCAGCATAGGTGTGACAATGCAACTTGCAATCCATTTTGAGTCATCATGCTGCAATAGGGTGATGTCTCATTTGCTCTGCATACGATACGAAGAGCTGGTAAGAAACCCAAAAGGGTTTTGTTCTGTCCAGGTAAAAGGCTCATCCTTGTGAGCATGTGACTTTGGAAGAGACTGACAAGTATATAGACTGCTTTAGGTGGAAATCAGATACCACCTTGGAAAGGTGCACTTTTTTCTCATAGATTATAGCATCTGGGGGGATCTGTTACCAGCATGTGCAGCTCCTCACTATTCTAGCAGAGGTGATGGCCTCTAGCAGCCACTTTTGCTGAGAGGTGTAATAATGCAGCAGGAGGCTAAGGGTACAAATGAGGGACCCATAAGAGATGACAACAATAAATAAAGGAGGAGTTGGATTCCTGATAAGGGGAAGCCCCGCACACGTTGTCCTGGCACATGCACCAATTCAGAGATGACAATATCCTGTCTGAGATGCATACTA
>NW_020709530.1:0-1448 GCF_002925995.2 Terrapene triunguis
AATGTAACCCTTCTGCCAGGCCAAGTGATAGCAGCAAGGGCCGGGTTCAGTACATAGGGGTCCCTTCCCAACAGCGTGACCCAGAACCAGCTCGAGCCCCCACCCAGTGACCTGGGAAAATCTTACACACACCCCTGGGCGCCTCGAAGAGGCAATACTTCCCCTCTCGCAAGCACAGAGCCTCGGTGTAGCAGAAAAATGTTTAATAACAAGAGGTAAACGACATAGCATTAAATTGGGAAAACACCACAACTAGAGGTCATAGACCAAACCATGAGCGAAGACCCACCCCAGCAAATTGGGCTGTGTCCTTTCCCGTTGGTTCTTGAAACCCGCAACCAAAGTCCCAAAAGTCCAACAACCCCAAAGTCTCTCGGGTCCAGCAACCCAAGAATCACCAAAGTCCCAAAAGTCCAACAACCCCCCAAAGTCTCTGTCCCTGGTCAGTGCAGCCCCAGAGTTCAGGGGGGAGGGGCGCAGGGTGTTAAGGGGCACCTTACGTGATCCGAGACCAACCGGCCGCCTCTCCGTGGGGTTCCGCCGCAGCCTTCACCACGAGCCGCTCCACTCCACCTGCTGTCCCGTGAGCCGCTCCTGCCGTCCCACGAACTGCTCTGCTCTGCTCCGCTCACCGACCTGTGAGCCGCCCGGCTCCACTCCGCTCCGACCGTCCCCGCAAGGCTCCGCTCTGCCAGCTGCTCCGCTCCGCTCACCGACCTGTGAGCCGCTCAGCTCCGCTCTGCTCTGCTCCAACCGTCCCCGCGAGGCTCCACTCGGCTAGCTGCTCCTCCAGCCGTCCCCGCAAACTGCTCCGCCAGCCGCTTAGCAATTCAGGCTCCCCCACTAGTTAACACAGCCTCAGTGATCTCAGCTCTTAGTAACTTTAGCTCTTTTGTGATTTCAGCTCATAGTGATTTCAGCTCATAGTAGGGGAGCCCCAGTGCTGGTGCACTAGTGGCCCAAAGTGAACTCAGCTCAGCAGCCTGTAACTAGACTCCTAAGGGAATCAAAGTTAGCTCTGACATTCAACAGTGGAGAGAGGAGGAGGTGCAATTGGTGTTTCAGGCTCACGCAGGGGCCCCACACCACCAGGTACCAATACCTGCCCCCAACCTCTCTCAATTCACTGGGTTTTGTAACCCATGCCCCTTGACAAGCAAATGCTACTTAGGTAATGGTGACGGATTCACTCAGTCCTTCTGTCATACAACAGTTCCACTGGCCTTGATTCACAGAATCAGGGTAACAAAACTTTATTCTTCCTGCCCCAATAACAGAGAAACTGGGGATCCCACACCAGCCAAAGTAACCACTTTTGGTTGCTGTGGGCTCATGCTAGGCGTGTGGGTGTGCCTATGCAAACGAGATCCGCCCCTGGAGTTCTTTTCCACACTCGCCATAATTCACCACCAGATGTCAGGGTAGAGCTCATCCTGACTCTGCTTACA
>NW_020709531.1:0-6177 GCF_002925995.2 Terrapene triunguis
ATTCACCACCAGATGTCAGGGTAGAGCTCATCCTGACTCTGCTTACATCCTCCCCCCAGCCGAGAATTTGTCGTCCCGACAAATCACACTCCCTATTATACCAACTCACTGGTTCCCTCCAAAGGGCCTCAGATAGCCCACTTTAGCTTCCACAAGCCTGTGTGCTAAACATATTGGTTCCTCACTAGTCACCCCAGGTGCATCATAAGTCAACCGTTTTACTGGCCTTATTACCCTGTCTCGTCTATGGAGAATCTCTGTTGCCGTGGTAGGGGGGACAGCCTCTTGAACGATGGATGGAGAGGTTTCCTTTGAGGGCCCCTCGGCTATTGGTATAGGCTCCTGCATTTCTAGTTCTAACAGTGGAGGGTCCAAGGTGCCCAGGACATCCTCCACCTGTATGTCTCCACTGTCCAATAACCTGGGTGTGTCATCACATGGGGGTCCCACCAGTGGCTCAGGGGTGTCAGGAATGGGCCTAAATACTCCTGCCATGGGGTTTAGGGCGGAAGAGGAGGAGCTCTCTTTTGATTCAGCTGATCGAGACTGAAATCTTGTCTCCATCCCAGGATACACCATGGTTGTGTCTTCCTCCTCAGACTCACTCTCGGATGTGCTGCATGGGGGTAGGTTAGCTGCAGGGGGCTGGCTGTCCACGTTGGTGGGCGGCTTTGGTCCAGCACCTTCATTCTGCCCAGTTGCCCTGTTGTGGCCCATCTCATACGGGGTGCCTACCAATTCCCCCACCGGGAGCAAAAGGTTTCTATGCACTGTCTTTGTCTGCCCTGGACCTTCTTCAGGTTTGATCTTGTAGACCGGCAGGTCCCCTAGCTTTTCCATCACCAAGTAAGGTATTGCCTTCCATCTGTCAGCTATCTTGTGTTTGCCAGCAATACCCAAATTTCGCAGCAGGACTCTGTCCCCCGGCTGGAGTTCTTGCAGACGTACCCTAGCATCATATCGATGTTTGTTGCGGTCTGCGTTCTTCCGAGCCGCAGATGTAGCTAAGTGATAAGCATCCCGCAGCTTTTCTCTCAGTCGGGATACATATTGCTGATGAGTTTCATAGCTATCTCCATCCTCTGATACACCAAAGCACAGGTCTATGGGTAATCTTGGTTCTCGCCCAAACATTAAGAGATATGGGGTGACCCCCGTAGCATCGTTCTTTGTGGCGTTGTAGGCGTGCACCAGATATGCAACATGTTGGCTCCAGGTTGCTTTCTGCTCTGGTCGCAAAGTCCCCAACATATCTAATAGGGTTCGGTTGAACCTCTCTGGCTGAGGATCACCTTGCGGGTGATAAGGCGTTGTTCTAGACTTCTTAATTCCCGCTATCCTCAGCACTTCCTTCAGAAGGTGACTCTCAAAGTCCCGCCCCTGATCCGAGTGTATCCGGGCTGGGAATCCATAAACTGAAAAATATTTTTCCCACAGTACTCGAGCGACAGTGGTGGCCCTCTGATCACGCGTGGGATATGCCTGCGCATATCGCGTATAATGGTCAGTCACTACTAGAATGTTCCCAATATTCCTCTTGTCTACTTCTAAAGACAAGAAATCGATGCATACCAGTTCCAAAGGTTTGGTGCTGGTGATGTTCTTGAGATATGCAGCCCTCGAGGGCAGAGTCTTCCTTTGAACACATCGAGCGCAAGTCTCACATTTCCTACGAACATCTTCAGCCATCCGGGGCCAATAGAATCTACTACGAAGAAGTTCCAGGGTCCTCTCCATCCCTAAATGTCCGAAGTCATCATGCAGGGCCCTCATGGCCAGGGCTCTGTACTCTTTTGGCAGCACTAGTTGTGCTCGTTGCTTTTGTAAAGGGTCGGTGGTCATTCGATGTAACACTCCCTGGATCAGTTTTAGTTTGGTCCATTCTCTCAATAGTAGTTTACCCTCCGGGTTAGGGGGGACAACCGCAGCTGGGCTTCGCCCCTCCCTTTTGGCAAGTAGTGTATCACGAATGTCAATATCTTGCAGCTGGGCTTCTTGCCAGTCAGCCGCATTGAGCACGGGCAAGGGAGATTGGTCCAATGCAATATAGTTCACAGACGCAGAAGGCACGCAGTCAGGGGGCAGGCCCAAAGCTTCAGCAACACATCCATGAAGACTCTCGTGGGCCTCTGGCTCTCGGCGACTCACACTGCAAATAGCCCTCACTCCATCCATGGGTATCATAGCCACTTCAGGTGCCTGCGGACGCCTGGACAATGCATCTGCATCTACATTGCTTCTCCCTGATCGGTATTGAATGCTGAACTCATAGCTAGCCAAGGCGGCCACCCATCTCTGCCCGGTAGCATCCAACTTAGCACTTGTTAACACGTAAGTCAATGGGTTGTTGTCTGTCCACACCTGGAACTGAGCACCATACAAGTAGTCTCGAAATTTCTCAGTGATGGCCCATTTCAAGGCCAAGAACTCCAGCTTGTGGATGGGATAGCGAGTTTCACTGTCAGACAGTCCTCGGCTGGCAAAGGCTACGGGTTTATGTTTGCCTTCCACTTCCTGGTACAGTACTGCTCCCAGACCCTCCAAACTGGCATCAGTATGTAGGATAAACGGTTTGCTCGGATCAGCAAAGACTAGGACGGGGGCATGAGTTAGGCGAGTAATGATTTCCTGAAAAGCCCTCTCACATCTCTCGTCCCACCTTGGCCCAAACGGTTCGAAGGGGCCATAGTGTCTCTGCACAGGAGGCTTTGGAGGCCTCCTCTTATTCTTGGTCTTAGATTTGTTCTTGTTGGACTGGTATCCCCTGGTAAGATCATTCAGGGGTTTTACAATCGTAGCGTAGTTCTTCACAAATCTACGGTAGTAGCCACTAAATCCAAGAAAAGTCTTGAGTTCTCTGTAGTTACTTGGATGTGGCCAGGTAGTGAGTGCTTCTATTTTGTCAGGATCAGTACTCACACCCTCCTGGGACACGATGTGACCCACATACTTCACTGAGGTTCGGCAGAACTGGCATTTGTCAATTGAAAGCTTCAAACCATACGCCTCCAACCTATCAAGCACTTTAAGAAGTCTTTCTTCATGCTCCTCCAAGGTTCTTCCAAACACAATCAGGTCATCCAAGTAAACTAACACTTGCAGTAAGTTCATGTCTCCCACGACTTTCTCCATAAGACGTTGAAATGTGGCAGGTGCCCCAGAAATCCCTTGGGGCATGCGTTCGAACTGGTAGAATCCTAACGGGCAGATGAAGGCTGTCTTCTCCTTATCTTCTTCTCCCAGAGGGATCTGGTAGTATCCACTCCGAAGATCCAACACAGAGAACCACTGGCTACCCAGCAAACAGTCCAAGGCATCTTGTACTCGAAGCATGGTGTATTGGTCAACTGTAGTGCGCCTGTTTAGGGTGCGGTAGTCAATATACATCCGGATTTTCCCACTCTTCTTACGAACCACCACAATGGGAGAGGCGTAGGGACTTCGGGACTCTGTAATGATACCATTCGCGATCAGCTCTTGAAGATGATGGCGTACGTCTTCCATCTCAGAGAGAGCAATCCTCCTAGATCTCTCCCGGAAGGGTCGGGGATCTTGTAGCCTGATGTGGTGTTCCACTCCTTTGGCACATCCCACGTCCCACTCATGCAGTGAGAATACCTTGGATCTCTCACAAAGCTTCTTCCGCAGGCGATCCTTCCACTCCTCAGGCAATGGTGAGTCCCCAAAGTCAAACTTTGCGGGGTCCATCACTGGAACTTCAGCTTCACACTGGGGTCTCACAATGGTTTCAGGCTCAAAGATGTCTGCAATCTTCTGCCCTGGTTTTACAAACACGTCACGGCGTGTTTCATTAGCAATCAGTATAGTCACCTCTTCCTGGGCTTCAGCAGGTAGGGTTATGACTCCACTGAGAACCAGCACTCCTTCTGGGAGCCCTCCCTCGGTCGGCTGCTCTACCATTGCTAATGTTCCCTTACTGTCTTTTAAGCAGGTACTCATGACAATCACTTCCTTTTCTGTCATTGCAGGAACCACTAAGGGGACCGGGCCCGCATACCTCAATGCTCCCACTGGCAAATCAGGCATCACTTTTCTTGTGTCCTCAATTTTTCTGTAGGCTGCGGCACAGTGTGTGTGTATCACCAAGGTGTTCAGATATTGGTCCCCTGCTCGCTGTCTGCAGTAATCGGCAAGTACCTTAAAGAGGCTGGAGTTGGTCCCTATTAGCACGGACACATCAGAGGCTCCTTTAGGGTCAGGGCATATTAAAGCAGCAGTGTCCACCTCCTGTCTTACCCCAGCAATCTCTTCTGGGAATTCCAGGTGTACTATGACATACCCCTGATAGGGGTATTCATCCATGCTGAGGCCACACAGGCCGAGCCCTGTCAGGGGCCGTATAGGCAGATGCCTAAGCATCTGCTGGTAGAAAGACTGGAATATGATAGTCACTTGGGATCCTGTGTCAAGCACTGCTCTACATTCTGTCCCTTCAACCTTTATAGTTACCTCCGCTCGGGGTCCTATCAATCCTGGTGGGATTCGGGCTGCATGGTTCTTTCCAGGGGAGCCTCCACACCCTGTAGGCCTAGGCGGCTCCCTTCCCAGGCCCTGGGGCCGTTTCCCGACTTTCCCCAGGTGGTCCTCAGCTTTTGATATACTAGCGTGGGATTCTCTGCATTCTGACACCTTGCAGCAATGTGCCCTCCCTGGCCACACCGGTAGCAGAAGAAGGATTGTCCTTTCTCTTGTTGCCTCAGTGGGGCAGAGGTTCTAAATGTAGTCTTCTGGACCGTGGTAGCGGAGGGTTCCTTGTACCTTGAAGTATTTGCTGAATCGATGGTATTCTCTAATTCAGCCACTTTCTGTGTCAGGACCTGCACTCGTTGGGTAAGTTCCTCTTGAGGATTCACCATCAGTGCCTTGGGCGTTCGGATGGATGTTGTGCCAGTCGCCTGGTGTGGCTGCACCTCCCAAACCTCACCAGCTGCCTGCCTCTCTTCTTCCTCTCGGACCTCTTTTATCAGCTGAGAGTAACTCGGTGGATTATCTTGCCGTTCTCTTAATCGGAGGTGGAGAAGGATTGGGTTCTGATATTGAATTCCTCTCACAATCTGAGCCAATCTAGTCCGGTCCATTTGCCCAACTGCCACTGCTCCCCTCATGATGGCTCTCTGCAATAGTTTCTCCAACCTCTGGATATAGGCAGAAACCTTCTCTCCCTTTTGTTGCCTGGCATTGAGGAACTTGCAATAGACATCATCTGGGCCCTCGGTTCTCCCGAAGGCATGATCAAGGGCCTCTAGGCAGTCCTTCACCTTGACTCCAGGGTTACTGAGCTTCAGGGTGCGAATCACATCTAGGGCTGGCCCCCTGAGGCACTCTACTAGTCGCCTTCTCTTTTCAGCATCCGGCACCGCCCACTCCTGCAACATTTCAGTGGTGTGTTCCAGCCAGGGTTCAAATGCTTCCTCCCCAGGTATTGGGGTGGGACCCCCAGAAAACAACCTCAGTTTACGATAGGGGCTTGACTCAGGGTGGGGTGGCATAACCTTCTCTAATGCTTGCCCCAAAGCCTTCACCCACTCGTCAGGTGAAGGAGCACTCTCCCGCTGTGGGACTCCTGGGTCAAGGCCCAACAGACCTGGCATATCGGCCAAAGTCTTTCCCTCTTTCCCCAAAAAGGCCGACATTTTCTTTAAAAACGCTACATCCGAGGCAGGGACTGGTGAGGGCTGGCTCCCAGTGGTTATTACCGTCCACTCACCATCTTCCACTGCTATCGTGCTTGGAACCTGTAGGGGTTCCACAGCCGATGGCAGCTCACACAGTACAGCAAAAGCCCCCTCCTCCCTCACAAACATGCGCCCACGCATTTTGCACTTACTCAGGTACTCAGTGGATACCCTTAAGATAGGTTCTATTGCACCCTCATCAAACGCCTCCGGCACTCCCGTTACCAAGATACAGTTCCTAGGGTTAATATTCATCCCCTTGCACCAGTCCTCTAGCAAGTGTAGGGCCATTATACAAACTGTAGTTTTTTTTTTTACAAATATATCAGATCAAAACAACAACAAGAAGATTTTTAGGTTTTCCCAAGTTAATGAATCACCCAAGATGTGCTTGCGAGGGGTACTGACCCAGATATCCCGGACGAGCCCCCAAAAATGTAACCCTTCTGCCAGGCCAAGTGATAGCAGCAAGGGCCGGGTT
>NW_020709532.1:0-4012 GCF_002925995.2 Terrapene triunguis
AATCATACATTAATTCTCATAGTACATTATAAAATCCAGCTCCTACATATCCCCCTTTTGACACTAAGATTATTAATCGCCAGTGTCACTTCTTATTTAGTCCGCATAATAGAAAATACTGGGAGGTGATTTGGGCCTGTGGTTTTAGCTTTGCATACATTGGTTTTATCCCACAGCACATTCCAAACATTTTAATTAAACACATATAATTTAAAACCAAAAACAATTAGGGTTAGTAACATTAGTATGCCAGTAGTTGTGGGAGACCATTCAGAAAATATGTTATACCAATGGTAAGCTGTTATGTCTTTCTGCAGTGGCAATGCTTAACATGTTTCCATTTGCATGTACAATATGAATGGTTTGGTTTCCCACATTGCCTTTTTGTTTTTTCTAGGAACTATGTTACCTTTTTACCTTTTAACAGATGATTGGTAACTTTCTGCCATTCAATGCCAAGACTGATAGAGAGAACTCAGCTAAATCAGTGCTTACAGTAAGCTGAGACTTTTTTGGTTGTGGCAAATAGTAAATGTGATTATTGGTAAACACAGTACTTACATTACATTTACATTTGTCTATTGGAAGGTGGCTAACACTTCCGTTCTTTTAAAACACTTTTTTCCAAGAATTAACACATACACACTGCCCATTATACAGTACTTTGGTCTTATTATCCATTTTATTTCATATACAGGATTTTAGTGAAATGTCTTTACTGCAGGACTTTGGAGCAACAGGCATGGATAAGCATACCCACTTCTGAGGAGTTCACTTGGTACAACCTCTAGTGTCCAATAGTTTTTCTCCCTCCCCAGCCCACTGGCTCGAGGCCTGAGGCAGCCAGAATTATCCCATGTGCAATATGGGGAGTGGGCTAACTTTCCATATCTTTGCTTCCAGAGCCTGTTGGTGTGCAATTTTAACAATTTTTCCACTTAACAAATTTAGTCTCACCGTACTGGAGACATACTGCATTCATTTATATTGATAGGTATCAAACAATGATCTTTTTTTTTTTTTTGCTTTAACAAGTGTATCAAAACCTTAGTGTTTCCTGATATTACCCAAAACATTTTGTGTTTCAAGGTGGACAAAGCAAGTATCTGCATTTCAGTACATTCCATAGCTATAGCAGTATGGTTTTTTCACTTTTATTTGTTTCTGTATTAGGTTGTCCTGTAGCTGGTATCAACTTTTTCTGATTTTCTGAAAGACAAAAATAACATTTTTCTACCCCTTTTGGGGTGGCATTGATTATTGCTTAAAATATTTCTTCCTTTTACAAATACCCTTGCTGATTGCAGGCAAAACAAGAGGAATTACCTCCATATTTTCCTGTATTTTTGTTCTATAGGCAGACCAGGTTTCAATGGCTTCTATCTTTTAAGAATTATGGGGAAATTATCCCACTGTTCAGTCATTAAATCCATGAGGTGGTGTACCTCAGTTTCTCCTCTACAGCAGACCAAGTTTACAATGTCTTTCCTGCTGTGTTAAGCTTTAAGTTTGTTTACAGGTAATAGCTGAGAAGCATCATTACCATAAAGGATTTTTCCAAAAATCATACACACTATACATTGTTAGAGAGGTACTTATTACAGAGGTACTTATTAACATTGAATTTATTTCAATTAAAGGTATCTTGTTATACCATGCCTTTTATTTAGACAATTTGTTTGCTGACCAGGTATGTTCTTTATCTGCAACTTCTTTGTGCTGGTAGTTCTCTCCTTCCTTTATCAGTTAGGTAATTTGCATCAACACAGGCTTGGCTTTTGGATTCAAAGCCATCAGCAGACACAATTAACTTTTACCAGAGTTCTGATTACTTTTAACTCTTGCATCCAAAACACACAGAGATCTGAGAAAGAAAACACAATCTATTGTGGCTCCTTTGGAGCCCTAATAGGATTTTAATTAAGTAGCATGTTTTGTTTGCATTTCTTTCACCCCTTCTACAATATACACTGCACATGTCTGCACATTCCTTCTATACTTTAATTTTTAAAACATTAGCTGTATCAATTTTTACATAAGGTGTAACTGTTTTTGTTCTTACAGAGTTTTCATGTACCCTTATCAAAGTGACAGTCTGATTACACAGAGCCATTTTAAGGCTCAGTGTTTCTATCATTGCTTCTTTTGTTTAGTTTGTGCACCTCACCCCTGCTGTTGCTTCAGAGGGGCACTGTCTTTTTTTTACTACAGCTCTTATTTGCTATTTTCTTACAAAAAACAAGCAACCAAACAAAAATAATCCAGAATCTCTCCCTATTCTTCTGATTTTGACTGCCCTGCTGCAGCCATGACTTGGTCTTTATTTAAAAACATTTTAAATTTTGTAAAGAATCAAGTTACCCCTTAAGGGTTAAATACCAAATCCCAAAGCCAACCAACACTGATTACCTGTGTCTGGCAAAAAGGTCTGTCAGGTTTGCAACTTTGAATTAGAGTCAAATGGATTTTTAGTGGCATTAAAAACAAAACAAAACCAATTTATCTTAAACCTACAAACAGGAGTTTTACAAACCAGGTATGTTGATTTAGGTTCTTAGAACCTCACATATTTTATAGATACATACACATACACATTTTCTTTTCCTTAACATACCTTCTACACTGCTCTGTTTTTACATAGCTGTACATAGATTACATTCCCTTTATATATATTTGGGTCAGTTAAGTTCCAATAGAACCCCCTTATGTTCTTTTAGCAAATTTGACTCAATTGTCCATAGTCAAATGATTTCAATCAGATTGTCTCTTTACCTGGATTATTTACAGACATTCCTTTGGGAAAAGGGCCCACTTTTCCTTCAGAATGGCTGTAAAGAAACCAAGAATTCTTTTTCTCTTTAACATGGTCCTTTTCAACATTTTCACAAAGTTTAACTGCTTAATTCTCTTCAGCCTCTATAGAGTTAACTTTTCACTCTCTTTCCTTAAATCACTTGTTTATCTCCCAAAATGACACCTTTATCAACTCAGATTTCACCATTCCAAGTATTGTCCCAGCATCTGAATTCCCCATGCCTGTACTTACTTACTCTTTTCTGCCACTATGCCCTTAGGGCTTCCAACCTGTTTTCCAGTTTCTCTATCTGTTGCTTGCCTGGGCCCAATCCTGCTTTTTCCAATAAACAGTTCCTTTCCATGGGCACAAGCCTTGTTCCACTTCCAATTTAGCAAGGAGGGTGGGTTTTCCAACTAGCCTCCACCCTTCCTGGTCCTGTTCCTTAAACATTTCCTTCAAAATTGTGAAATTACCACAATATTACTTACAAAAAATACACTGCCCAAACTCCTATATCCTTCAGAGTTTGGTTTAACAGAACAAGATCTGTATCTTATGTTTGCCCGTGCCAGTGCCGGGTTGCCCGTGCCAGTGCCGGGACTTATGATTTTAACCCACTCTGGGCCAGAGGGAGAGACGCTAAGCTTCCCTCTGTATTGCTCGGCCTTCTACCACCGAGGGTTCATACACCAAAACTAAAAACCCCTCCCAGGGGCAGAGTGAGAAACCCTAAGTTCTCCCCTTATGCTCAGTCATGCTACGGCCGAGGATGTATGCACCTATAGTTATTTTTCTAGTTTCCCCCGACAGACGGGTCGGAGCGAGGACTCTAATCCTCCCCCTATTGCCCGGCACTTCTACGACCGGGGGTATACCCACCTCCAATTATTTCCCCCCCCAGCAGTCTGGGGTGGAGAGAGGGATGCTAAACCTCTCTCCTGTCTCTTAGCCCTGCTACGACCAAGGGTGTGTATACCTTTAATCATAACAAATTTTCAATTCATAAAATACCAACAGTGAATACAATATTAACCACACCTGGTTCCCTTTTTACTGCCCGGTATCTCTATGACCGGGGGTGTGCACACCTGAATGATCGATCACTTAGCAGTATTGTCAATAATTACAGCGCATATACTCTTCCCCCTTTCGCAATTCTCCACCAAAAATGTTATGCTTATACAAAGCACACGGGATCTTTATAGAGGAAGGTAA
>NW_020709533.1:0-5992 GCF_002925995.2 Terrapene triunguis
TGGGCCTCCTGTTTGGCTTTTTCTTCTCTTTCATGGGCCTCCTGTTTGGCTTTTTCTTCTCTTTCATGCTGCTCTGCCTCGAGTTTTTTAATTTCAAGCAGTCTCTGATGTTTTCTCTCGTTTTCTTCTGCTTCTAGTCTGGCCAGTTCTATTTTTTTAGTTAGTTCTTTGGCAGTCATTTTCCTGTTTTCTTGTGCTGGGTCACACCCTCTGCAGTTGACTGAGACTGGGATGTGTACTTAGCTCTGGCTGCTGCTGAGTTAACAGAGACTTTCTAACAAGCTACTCCCGAGGATGTAAAAAGAAAAAAAAAACAATTCAACTTGTAAATTATCTTTACCAGTCAGTCAAAGTTTGCTCCCTTTGAACCCTTCTCTTAACAAAGGACCTCGTTAAAAAAAACTTAACACCTCTGCCTTCAGGCAAGGAGAGATAAGATATGCATCTACCTTCAGCTCTGCTCTCCAAGCAGCTAGAAGGAGAAAAAAAAAATCTCTTACTGGCTTTTGGGTTAAAACGATCTCCACCGCTATGCCACCATGTCAAGGCTGGATCCCCACTTTGAACTTTAGGGTTCAAATGTAGGGGCCTGCATGAAAACTTCTAAGCTTATCTACCAGCTTAGCTTTGGTCCGCTGCCACCATCACAAGAATTCCCTCCCTGGGAAGCCTTGAGAAACCTTTCACCAATTCCCTGGTGAACACAGATCCAAACCCCCTTGGATCTTAAAACAAGGAGAAATTAACCATCCCCCCTCCTTCCTTCCACCCTCCTTTCACCAACTCCTGGTGAATACAGATCCAAACCCCCTTGGATCTTAAAACAAGGAGAAATCAATCTGGTTCTTAAAAAAGAAGGCTTTTAATTAAAGAAAAAGGTAAAAATCATCTCTGTAAAATCAGTATGGAGAATACTTTACAGGGTAATCAAACTTAAAGAGCTCAGAGGACCCCCCTCTGTCTTAGGTTCAAAGTACAGCAAACAAAGATACACACTCTGGTAAAAAGGTACATTTACAAGTTGAGAAAACAAAGTAAATCTAAGACGCCTTGCTGTCTTTTTACTTACTAGTTTGAAATAGGAGAGACTTGTTTAGAAAGATGGGGAGAACCTGGATTGATGTCTGGTTCCTCTCAGTCCCAAGAGCGAACCACCCCTTAAAACAAAGAGCACACACAAAAGCCTTTCCCCCCCCAAGATTTGAAAGTATCTTGTCTCCTTATTGGTCCTTGGGTCAGGTGTCAGCCAGGTTACCCGAGCTTCTTAACCCTTTACAGGTAAAAGGATTTGGAGTCTCTGTACACAGAGAGCTGTTACCCTTCCCTTCATAGTTATGACACGCCCCCCAAATCACAGATAGTGTTGGACGTTCGGTTCCACACTGGCTGTGATTTCTTCCTGGAGTTCTAGGAGAAAACAGAGTTAATAAGACACATGTACCTTTAGACATACTACTGATTATATAAAAACTAACAATATGTTTCATTCCAAGAACAATTGTTAACCAGTTAACTCTGGGAAACTTTCCCGGGAGAGTGCATCAGCCACTTTGTTAGAAGCTCCCGAAATGTGTTGTATTTCAAAATCAAAATCTTGGAGAGCTAAACTCCATCGAAGAAGTTTTTTGTTATTTCCCTTGGCGGTATGAAGCCACTGTAGCGCAGCATGGTCTGTTTGTAGTTGGAAACGCCGTCCCCAAACATATGGGCGTAGCTTTTCCAGCGCGTACACAATGGCGTAGCATTCCTTTTCGCTGATTGACCAGTGGCTTTCCCTCTCAGACAGTTTCTTGCTGAGAAACACGACAGGATGGAATTCTTGATCCGGTCCTTCCTGCATTAAAACTGCTCCCACGCCTCGCTCGGACGCATCTGTGGTTACTAGGAACGGTTTGTCAAAGTCTGGGGCCCTTAGCACAGGGTCAGACATGAGTGTTGCCTTAAGCTGGTTAAAGGCCTTTTGACACTCATCAGTCCACTGAACTGCATTTGGCTGTTTCTTTCTGGTTAGGTCTGTCAGCGGGGCGGCGATTTGGCTGTAGTGTGGTACAAATCGCCTATAATATCCGGCCAAGCCTAAGAAGGATTGGACCTGTTTCTTTGACTTTGGAACCGGCCACTTTTGGATAGCATCCACTTTGGCCTGTAGGGGATTTATAGTTCCTTGACCCACCTGGTGCCCCAGGTACGTCACTCTGTTTTGGCCTATTTGACACTTTTTAGCCTTAACAGTTAGTCCTGCCTGTCGGATGCGCTCGAAGACTTTTCCCAGGTGCTCCAGGTGTTCTGTCCATGAATCAGAAAAAATGGCCACATCATCGAGGTAGGCAACTGCAGATTCTCCCAATCCCGCTAAGAGACCATCTACAAGTCTTTGGAAGGTGGCGGGTGCATTTCGCAACCCGAAAGGGAGTACATTGAATTCGTACACCCCTGCCTGGGTGACGAAGGCTGACCTTTCCTTAGCGGGTTCATCTAGTGGTACTTGCCAGTACCCTTTGGTTAAGTCTAAAGTAGAGATGAATTGGGCATGTCCCAATTTTTCCAATAGCTCATCTGTGCGTGGCATTGGATAGTTGTCAGGACGAGTTACAGCATTTAGCTTACGGTAGTCCACGCAAAAGCGTATTTCCCCATCTGGTTTGGGAACTAGAACCACTGGAGATGCCCATGCACTGGTAGAGGGGCGGATTATACCCATCTGTAGCATGTCCTGGATCTCCCTTTGTATAGCAGCTTGGGCATGAGGTGACTCCCGGTAGGGTGGGGTTCTAATTGGGTGAGCATTACCTGTGTCAATGGAGTGGTATGCCCGTTCGGTCCGTCCTGGAGTGGCTGAGAAAATCGGTGCAAAGCTTGTGCACAGCTCCTTGATCTGCTGTCGCTGCAGACGTCCCAGGGTCGTGGAGAGGTTCACCTCTTCCACGCCACCATTCCTTTTTCCTTCGTAGTAGACACCTGCAGGCCACTCCGCGTCATCTGTTTCCTGGGCTGTAAACTGGCAAACGTTTAATTCTCTGGAATAAAAGGGCTTAAGAGAATTAACATGGTATACCTTAGGCTTTATGTTGGAGGTGGGGGAGGCTATGAGATAGTTAACAGCTCCTAGGCGCTCCTGGACCGTGAATGGTCCTTCCCACGACGCTTCCATTTTATGGGCCTGGAGCGCCTTTAAGACCATGACTTGGTCTCCTACTTTGAAGGACCGTTCTCTGGAATGTTTATCATACCAGGCCTTTTGCTCTTCCTGAGCATCCTTTAGGTTTTCTTTAGCAAGGGCTAAAGAGTGTCGGAGGGTGTTTTGTAGGTTGCTTACAAAGTCTAGAATGTTAGTTCCTGGAGAAGGCGTAAACCCCTCCCATTGCTGCTTCACCAACTGTAATGGCCCCTTAACCTCGCGGCCATACACAAGTTCAAATGGTGAAAACCCTAAACTGGGATGTGGTACAGCCCTGTAGGCAAAAAGCCACTGCTGCAACACTAGGTCCCAATCATTGGAGTGTTCATTTATGAATTTACGTATCATGGGCCCCAAAGTTCCATTAAACCTCTCCACCAGACCATTGGTTTGATGGTGATGAGGGGTGGCAACCAAGTGATTCACCCCATGAGCTTCCCACAGGTTTTTCATGTTCCCTGCCAGGAAATTAGTTCCCGAATCTGTAAGGATGTCGGAGGGCCACCCTACCCTGGCAAAAATGTCTGCTAATGCCTGACACACACTTTTAGCCTTGGTGTTGCTTAAGGGTACAGCTTCCGGCCATCGGGTAGCAAAATCCATGAAAGTCAGTACGTACTGCTTTCCTCTGGGTGTCTTCTTTGGGAAAGGACCCAGAATATCCACAGCTACTCGCTGAAATGGGACCTCAATTATGGGTAGTGGCTGGAGAGGGGCTTTAACCTGGTCTTGGGGCTTTCCCACTCGTTGGCACACCTCACAAGACCGGACATAATTAGCAACGTCCTTGCCCATTCCCTCCCAGTGGAAGGACTTCCCCAACCGGTCTTTGGTTCTGTTCACCCCAGAATGGCCACTGGGATGATCATGGGCTAAGCTCAAGAGCTTTACCCGATACTTAGTGGGAACTACCAACTGTCTTTGAGGATGCCAGTCTTCCTGGTGCCCACCAGAAAGAGTCTCCTTGTATAAAAGTCCTTTTTCTACAACAAACCGGGATCGGTTAGAAGAGCTGAGAGGCGGTGGGGTGCTCCGCGCCGCCGCCCAAGCTTTCTGGAGGCTGTCATCTGCTTCCTGCTCGGCCTGGAACTGTTCCCTTGATGCTGGAGACATCAGTTCCTCCTTGGACTGTGGACTGGGGCTTGGTCCCTCTGGAAGCGATGCAGGTGCTGGGACTGTTTCCATTGACTGTGAACCGCTGTCCTCTGGTGCACTATGTGGTATCTCAGGCTCTGGCTGAGCCTCTTGGGTAGGGTTATCTGCTGCTTCCGCCAGTTCAGGCTCGCTGGTGCCCTCTGGCATTGGAGTTGTAGACGGGGTTGCAAGCGCTGGACTCAGTGCTGGCAATGGTTCTGGTGCTGGTTGCGTTGCCAGTTCCGGTTCTGGGACTGGCTTTGGCTGGGTCTCTGGGATTGGATCCACTACGGCTGTTGCAGTCGTTGGCAGGGGATCCGGTTCCACCACCTGTGTTTGGGTCTCCGGTAACACCGACGGGGCTCTGGTGGACGGCTCAGGAACAGGGATGGGGGTGAAAGCTTGCTTAGCCTGGCTGCGGGTGACTATTCCCACCCTCTTGGCTAGCTTCACATGGTTGGCCAAGTCTTCCCCCAGCAGCATGGGGATGGGATAATTGTCATATACTGCAAAAGTCCACATTCCTGCCCAGCCCTTGTACTGGACATGCAACTGGGCTGTAGGCAAGGTTACAGACTGTGACACGAAGGGTTGAATTGTCACTGTAGCCTCCGGGTTGATGAGTTTGGGGTCCACTAGGGATTGGTGGATAGTTGACACTTGTGCCCCAGTATCCCTCCAAGCGATAACCTTCTTACCGCCCACTCTCAAGGTTTCCCTTCGCTCCGAGGGTATGAGAGAGGCATCTGGGTCTGGGGATCTTTGGTGTGACTGGGGTGTAATGAACTGTAATCGGTTGGGGTTCTTGGGGCAGTGAGCCTTTATATGCCCCAGTTCATTACATTTAAAACATCGCCCTGCTAAGGTATCACCGGGGCGATGTTGGTTGGTGGAGACTGGTGGGGTGGGGTGAGAAGGCGTCTGGGGTTTCCCTTGGGATGTGGGTGGGGCCTTGGGTTGTCCCCGGTGGTAAGGTTTTGTTTCGGCTTGCCCCTTCTGATATTCGCTCCAACTGCTACTAGCTTTTTTCTTTTCTGTCACCTCCACCCATTTGGCTCCAATCTCCCCCGCCTCGGTTACAGTTTTGGGCTTCCCATCTAGGATGTACCTTTCTATTTCCTCAGGAACACCCTCTAAAAACTGCTCCATTTGCAATAGGAAGGGCAACTCTTCCGTAGATTTAACATTTGCTCCTGATATCCAGGCATCCCAATTTTTTTGAATGTGGTAGGCATGCCGGGTAAATGACACATCTGGTTTCCACCTTAGGGCTCTGAACCGCCAACGGGCATGCTCAGGTGTTAGCCCCATTCTGATTCTGGCCTTGTTTTTAAAAAGTTCATAACTGTTCATGTGTTCCTTAGGCATTTCAGCCGCCACCTCTGCTAAGGGTCCACTGAGCTGCGGTCTCAGCTCTACCATGTACTGGGTTAGAGGGATGTTGTATCCAAGGCAGGCCCTTTCAAAATTTTCTAAGAAGGCCTCAGTATCATCGCCTGCCTTGTAGGTGGGGAATTTCCTGGGATGGGAAGTGGTACCTGGAGAGGAGTTGTTAGGATGGTCTGCTGCATCCTGCCTAGTCCTTGCTGCTTCCAGTTCCATCTCTCTCTTGTGGGCCTCCTGTTTGGCTTTTTCTTCTCTTTCATGGGCCTCCTGTTTGGCTTTTTCTTCTCTTTCATG
>NW_020709534.1:0-1353 GCF_002925995.2 Terrapene triunguis
GCCAGGACTCCTGGGTTCTCTGCCGGACTCCACCTGTGACCTTGGCCGCTCCCGACGCAGGGCCCGGCCAGTGCTGTCGGGATCCCCCGGCCCACGTGTCCCGCCCGGGCCCCGCGCAGCGCCCTGCAGCCTGGCCCCCGGGGGCCCGGCCCCTCACCTGGGTGCCTTTGCCCGCCCCGGGCGGCCCCAGCAGCACGGCCCGGAGGCCCCTGCGGAGGCTCCGGCCTTCGCCTTCCCGGCTCTGCGCGTTCGGTGCCATCGCTGCTCCCCCGTCCGCCCGGCCCCACACGGCCTCCCTCCGCGAGCCCGCCCGCCCAGCACTCCCATTGGGCCGCTGTGGCTCGCCCCGCCCCGCGCCACGTGTGACTGACACACTGAGTAGCCAATCGCTGCTGCACAAGGGCCAGGGTGGAGGATGATTGGGGGGATTGGGAGGGGGTGGGGCTTATCCTCCACAAAGGCTGCTGGCAGGGTTATAAGGGCGCGGGGCGGTGCAGGCTTTGACCTGCCTGCTGGTGCCGAGCGCAGCGCCCCCTGCCGTGGGGGAGTCTCAGCCGCTGGGCACCTTGTCCAGGGAAGTGGCCAGGACTCCTGGGTTCTATTCCCCCATCTGGGAGAGGAGCAGGCCCCTGCGGGGCGGGGCGCAGGGCATCCTGCCAGGGGGGCGCAGTGCTGGTTACCCGGCATCCCACTGCACCCTGCCCAGACCCTCTCTCTGCACTGCATGAACCAAGTCCCCTGAATCGTTCTTCATCCTTGAAGGTTCTTGTTGCACAACAGAGAGTATACGTGTAAGAAACCCACCCTGGCTCGTGAGGATTTCACAGTTGTCACTGCTGTACCAGCCATGCCATGCTCACTCAGTGCTTCCTGGAGAGAGCTGGGAAATAACTCCCAGTGACCTGTTGCAGAAGCACAGGTGCTGGTCACTGTTGCCTCCTCTAGCTTTTAGCAGTACAGGGTATAAGGCACAACTTTGGGCAATTTCAACAGACACACACATTGCACTATATCTTGTCTCAAAAAGATATGCTGGGCCTTTGTCGGGAATGCTGGTATGTGATTGAGGAGTAACCGGGTAGTGTGAAAAACAATTCAGTGTGCTGAGGGACAATGAGAAGTCTGTTGGATAGTGTCTGTGTGGCCAGTAGGTCGGTCCCCCTCCTTAACTTTCTGTCTGGAGGGCTGCATTAGAAATATAAATGGCACAGGCTGGCATTGGGAATTCCCCAAGAAACGCACACAGGGGAGCTGCTCCCATTCAGAGGACAGGCTGACCCCTGGAATTATCCTTACAGCAAGAACGAGGAGTCCTTGTGGCACCTTAGAGACTAACAAATTTATTTGGGCATA
>NW_020709535.1:0-1509 GCF_002925995.2 Terrapene triunguis
CAGGACTCCTGGGTTCTCTTCCCCGGCCTGGGAGAGGAGCAGGCCTCAGGGGCTGGGGAGCCAGGACTCCTGGGTTCTATTCCCAGGTCTGGGAGAGGAGCAGGCCCCGGGGGCCGGGAAGGGGGGCGGAGTCCAGGACTCCTGGGTTCTCTGCCGGACTCCACCTGTGACCTTGGCCGCTCCCGACGCAGGGCCCGGCCAGTGCTGTCGGGATCCCCCGGCCCACGTGTCCCCGCCGGGCCCCGCGCAGCGCCCTGCAGCCCGGCCCCCGGGAGCCCGGCCCCTCACCTGGGTGCCTTTGCCCGCCCCGGGCGGCCCCAGCAGCACGGCCCGGAGGCCCCTGCGGAGGCTCCGGCCTTCGCCTTCCCGGCTCTGCACGTTCGGTGCCATCGCTGCTCCCCCGTCCGCCCGGCCCCACACGGCCTCCCTCCGCGAGCCCGCCCGCCCAGCACGCCCATTGGGCCGCTGCGGCTCGCCCCGCCCCGCCCCGCGCCACGTGTGACTGACACACTGAGTAGCCAATCGCTGCTGCACAGGGGCCAGGGTGAAGGATGATTGGGGGGATTGGAAGGGGGTGGGGCTTATCCGCCACAAAGGCTGCTGGCAGGGTTATAAGGGCGCGGGGCGGTGCAGGCTTTGACCTGCCTGCTGGTGCCGAGCGCAGCGCCCCCTGCCGTGGGGGAGTCTCAGCCGCTGGGCACCTTGTCCAGGGAAGTGGCCAGGACTCCTGAGTTCTATTCCCCCATCTGGGAGAGGAGCAGGCCCCTGGGGGGCGCAGCGCAGGGCATCCTGCCAGGGGGACGCAGTGCTGGTTACCCGGCATCCCACTGCACCCTGCCCAGACCCTCTCTCTGCACTGCATGAACCAAGTCCCCTGAATCGTTCTTCATCCTTGAAGGTTCTTGTTGCACAACAGAGAGTATACGTGTAAGAAACCCACCCTGGCTCGTGAGGATTTCACAGTTGTCACTGCTGTACCAGCCATGCCATGCTCACTCAGTGCTTCCTGGAGAGAGCTGGGAAATAACTTCCAGTGACCTGTTGCAGAAGCACAGGTGCTGGTCACTGTGGCCTCCTCTAGCTTTTAGCAGTACAGGGTATAAGGCACAACTTTGGGCAATTTCAACACACACACACACACACACACACACACACACATTGCACTATATCTTGTCTCAAAAAGATATGCTGGGCCTTTGTCGGGAATGCTGGTATGTGATTGAGGAGTAACCGAGTAGTATGAAAAACAATTCAGTGTGCTGAGGGACAATGAGAAGTCTGTTGGATAGTGTCTGTGTGGCCAGTAGGTCGGTCCTCCTCCTTAACTTTCTGTCTGGAGGGCTGCATTAGAAATATAAATGGCACAGGCTGGCATTGGGAATTCCCCAAGAAACGCACACAGGGGAGCTGCTCCCATTCAGAGGACAGGCTGACCCCTGGAATTATCCTTACAGCAAGAACAAGGAGTCCTTGTGGCACCTTAGAGACTAACAAATTTATTTGGGCATA
>NW_020709536.1:0-4222 GCF_002925995.2 Terrapene triunguis
TGATGGACCATAGGGTGCCCTCATTGACACCCCTGCAATTCAACTGATTTCACCGAACATTGTCTTTACACCTGCTAGCCACTGACTATACACATCAGAGCCAGGGATCATGAGTACCTAGTCTGTACCTGCTCCTATGTGCGACAAAACCAATGCAAAATAGCAATGTTAACCATGGGTATGTGTCATATAATTGAACGCAAAGTATTATTCATACAATGCAAAAGCTGCAAGTTCAAACACACCCTAGTCAGGAAGCAAAGGTTCTCTTTTGCTAGGTGTGTGTATGTAACATGTAGATAGCAAGACATACATTTAACAGGCTCAATGAGCACAAATACTACACGCCACACAATGTGGGCCAGCGAACAGCATTATGAGCATCTTAACTTGTGCATTCGCTGATCGTGGGACAGATTCCACAGACCCTACAGGCAGGAGTCAACCACTATAACACAGATTAAGGATTATTTTGTTTACTTTGTTTATTAAAAAGGTGCTGAGAAATGCACAATTTCACCGTTTCCCCTGTAGAGATAGACAGGCGCCATTCCTGCAAAGTTACATGCAAGTTTAACTTTAGGCACATGAATAGCCCAGGTGACTAACTCACGTGCTTAAAGGTAAGAACACGTATAGGTGCTTGCAGGATCTGGGCTTTACTTGGCTTCCCCAGACTCCAACCTGAACATAAAATTGGGATGAAGTTGACGGTGGAAGACACCAATGCAGACTAGTGGCCAAACATTATTGGTTTAAATCCAAAGTAACTCCCCATTGTCAGGAGTGAAGTTACTCCTGATTTATGCTACTGCAGCCTAGCGGAATCTGGTCCTAGGGTTTCAGGTAGGCTAGGGTATGTCTACACATCAACTAGAAACCCATGGCTGGCCGGTTCCTGCTGACTTAGGCTTTGAGGGCTTGGGCTGTGAGGCTGTTTCATTGCTGAATAGACTTCTGAGCTCAGGCAAGAGCCAGGGCTCTAGGACCCTGCAAGGTGGAAAGATCCCAGAGCTCGAACTTCAGCGAGCACAAAGTCTGTACAGCAATGAAACAGCCCCAAAGCCTGATCCCGAGACAGCCGGCACGGGCCAGCCGCAGGTTTTTCTTTGCTGTATAGATGTACCATTAGAGGAAAGAGCCCTAAAATGGATGATGCAATAGAGGTTGGGTGGTTGGGCTGGAATTTAAAGTTCTTTCCATGATTCTGTGGCTGATGCAACCCTTCATTTAAGAGAAAGCTACATTATTTTTAAAAAGTAAACACATTCCAAGAACGGGCTTTGGGAATTGCTGTACTTCCATCAAACTAAGTTATCTTAAAGCCAGAATATGCTAATACAATATATTGCCAATGCACTTCAGTGTTCCCAGTACCCCGCACATTAAAGATAACTGCCCGTCTTTCTAGATAGCGCTCCTATCTTTCATAGCCAGTTGTGATATTGCAGGTTCAGTGATGCAATGCAAGCTCCACATGAAGGCTGAAGATAAGCAGTCTGACTGTGCTACCGCAAAGCCTTCTGGAGGAGTTTTCTTAAGAGTACTAAAGCCTGCTATTGGCAAATAGCATAATTCAGTGTAACACATGGGAAAAGAAGAGGAAAGAAAGGGGGGGGGCTCTGAACCTGGGTATATAGTTATGAGTAGATCTCAGCTCCAACTGTTATTTTGAGCAAGTTACTTCACTCCCTGCCTCAGTTTCCCCATTAAGAGCTTTACCCACCTTGACAAAATGCTTTGAAGTCTGTGGCACATTTCGTCCATAGGTACTAAGTATAGTCATCTGGGACCCCAAACCAAGCCATTTTCACATGGAAGAGTTTAATGTCCCCTGTAACCGTGAGGGTAAATGGTCTTAAGGCCTTATTTTCACCTTACAAATTACAGGTGAACTGCCATTATCTGATGGACTCAGGAGACATATGAAATTTTTGGATAACTGGAATCTTCACACTGCGGGGCTTAGAAGCACCATGTGAACAGGAGGCTTGGGAATGCCGTAGTGCTAACACCTGTTCCTGCAACCCCAGAGACATAACCGTAGTTTGGGGTAACAGAGCGCTTATTAGCCAGAAGCTGATTAATCAGGATTTACTCTATGTTCTGTGAAACTAGATAAAGCAAAAGGGAAAGCTAAAAGCTAAGAAAACAGGAATTTTAAGGAGGAAAATGCAGATCTATGCAGGAGAGGGAGAAGCATCTTTACAAGACATCTTTCCTGTGGCATTAGGGGGAAGGGGAGGGGAAATCACACATTTCCCCTGGAACTTGTTCTTAGTTTTCTGGTCTGGGTTTGTCATTGGTTTCTATATGAAGGACAGCTGTTTGATCACCGCAGGCTTGTATTTTTTTTAAAAGGCTTTTTTCAGTCCTCTCAATATACCCAGACGATTGGAACTTTCATTAGCCGTATACATCTCACTATACCCACCAGCTTCCCAGCATCCATAGTCTCCTTCAACCTTTTACCCAGCTCCGATCCTGAAGCCACCATGGCCCTCAGCATGTCACCTGTTGCCAGGTGGCAAACGCAGTAGGTTTCAGCAAGTTTAGGAGCCTATGATGGGAGAAAACAGAATAAAAAGTGAATTTGGTGTAACTTCCATGAACAGATCCCATTGATTCTCCACAGGTGAAGTTTTTATCATGGGAAGTAATTTCACTTCACAGTGATGGAAGCTATATTAAAAAGTTAAGGGTTAAAATCCAAACAGGGTTTGGTAACGTTGGTACAAAGGAGCTGGTTTTGCAAGGAGAACCAGACAAATTATTTTAACACAGTCTGGGAGCATGCTCCAAGCAGCATGAAGGGCAGTAGCCAAAGGGGCAGATTAACTAGAAATCAGCTGATGCAAGGAGGCAGAGAAATTCTGTTAATTCACATGGGTGAAATAATTTCTCAGGCAACCAAAGAGTTAGGGGGGAGTTCTAAGGATTCTTAAAACAACATGGAGCGGTTTGTTTGGAGTAAGCAGTTACCACATTGCTGATTGAGACACATCTTCCCTCTATACATACAGCAGGAAGCGTGGTGAGAACACAGCAGGTCAGCTCAACAATGAGATAACTACTTGGTCCTTTTTCCCTGTTAATTTTGCCCTAACATTCACACTTGGTCCTTCCACAGCAGAGCTACAAGCCATGCAAAGCTTTTAATGTTCCATATCAGTGGGAACCTGCACAATTCTCAAGCAACAAATCTGGAGTCTCAGTGCCTGAAGCCAATTGGGACTGTCAAGAGAAGCGAGGTCTGCAGAGGGGAAAAGATGGGGGAGGGGAGTCTATTGGAAGAGACCAGGGGATAAAGAAAATGGAGGGGTGATGCAGGGACGGCACCAGGAGAAGTAGAGCTGGCTGGGTGGAGCTGTCATGTCGGGGGGCTGACGGCTGTGAGCAATGAGGAAGTTTCGAGAGTAGGATTTTGAATCCAAGAACTCCTGGGTTCTATTTTCAGCTCTCTCCCTGGTGAACTAATTTCCACGCACTGCACCCCCGTCTCCTCCTATACAAGAAGCAGAAAATGCTTCTTAATTTACAGGGGTGCACGAGGATAAGCAAAGCTTATAAGCATTTGTAACATACTTTGCAGACAAAGGCCAGCTAAATGCTACACATTATTAGAGACCATTGATTGGCTAGGTCACATCAGTTACAACCAGAGATTAAGATGTGGGGAGAGTGTACTCTGGGGAGAGAAATGGCTGGGGAGCCAGGACTCCTGGGTTCTAGTCCCCAATCTGGGAGAGGAGCAGAGGAGGGCGGAAGCCAGGACTCCTGGGTTCTATTCCCCGCTCTGGGAGAGGAGCAGGCCCCAGGGGCAGGGGAGCCAGGACTCCTGGGTTCTATTCCCCGCTCTGGGAGAGGAGCAAGCCCCAGGTGCCGGGAAGGGGGGCGGGGGAGCCAGGACTCCTGGGTTCTATTCCCCAGCCTGGGAGAGGAACAGGCCCCGGGGGCCGGGAGCCAGGACTCCTGGGTTCTATTCCCCGCTCTGGGAAAGGAACAGGCCCCAGGGGCAGGGGAGCCAGGACTCCTGGGTTCTCTTCCCCAGCCTGGGAGAGGAGCAGGCCCCAGGGGCCGGGAAGAGGGTGGGAGCCAGGACTCCTGGGTTCTATTCCCCACTCTGGGAGAGGAACAGGCCCCAGGGGCTGGGGAGCCAGGACTCCTGGGTTCTATTCCCCGGCCTGGGAGAGGAGCAGGCCCCAGGGGCCGGGAAGGGGGC
>NW_020709537.1:0-3926 GCF_002925995.2 Terrapene triunguis
TGATGGACCATAGGGTGCCCTCATTGACACCCCTGCAATTCAACTGACTTCACCGAACATTGTCTTTACACCTGCTAGCCACTGACTATATACATCAGAGCCAGGGATCATGAGTACCTAGTCTGCACCTGCTCCTATGTGCAACAAAACCAATGCAAAATAGCAACGTTAACCATGAGTATGTGTAATATAATTGAACGCAAAGTATTATTCATACAATGCAAAAGCTGCAAGTTCAAACACACCCTAGTCAGGAAGCAAAGGTTCTCTTTTGCTAGGTGTGTGTATGTAACATGTAGATAGCAAGACATACATTTAACAGGCTCAATGAGCACAAATACTACACGCCACACAATGTGGGCCAGTGAACAGCATTATGAGCATCTTAACTTGTGCATTCGCTGATCGTGGGACAGATTCCACAGACCCTACAGGCAGGAGTCAACCACTATAACACAGATTAAGGATTATTTTGTTTACTTTGTTTATTAAAAAGGTGCTGAGAAATGCACAATTTCACCATTTCCCCTGTAGAGATAGACAGGCGCCATTCCTGCAAAGTTACAAGCAAGTTTAACTTTAGGCACATGAATAGCTCAGGTGACTAACTCACGTGCTTAAAGGTAAGAACACGTATAGGTGCTTGCAGCATCTGGGCTTTACTTGGCTTCCCCAGACTCCAACCTGAACATAAAATTGGGATGAAGTTGACTGTGGAAGACACCAATGCAGACTAGTGGCCAAATGTTATTGGTTTAAATCCAAAGTAACTCCCCATTGTCAGGAGTGAAGTTACTCCTGATTTATGCTACTGCAGCCTAGCGGAATCTGGTCCTAGGGTTTCAGGTAGGCTAGGGTATGTCTACACATCAACTAGAAACCCATGGCTGGCCGGTTCCTGCTGACTCAGGCTTTGAGGGCTTGGGCTGCGAGGCTGTTTCATTGCTGAATAGACTTCTGAGCTCAGGCAAGAGCCAGGGCTCTAGGACCCTGCAAGGTGGAAAGATCCCAGAGTTCGAACTTCAGCGAGCACAAAGTCTGTACAGCAATGAAACAGCCCCAAAGCCTGATCCCGAGACAGCCGGCACGGGCCAGCCGCAGGTTTTTCTTTGCTGTATAGATGTACCATTAGAGGAAAGAGCCCTAAAATGGATGATGCAATAGAGGTCGGGTGGTTGGGCTGGAATTTAAAGTTCTTTCCATGATTCTGTGGCTGATGCAACCCTTCATTTAAGAGAAAGCTACATTATTTTTAAAAAGTAAACACATTCCAAGAACGGGCTTTGGGAATTGCTGTACTTCCATCAAACTAAGTTATCTTAAAGCCAGAATATGCTAATACAATATATTGCCAATGCGGTTCAGTGTTCCCAGTACCACGCACATTAAAGATAACTGCCTGTCTTTCTAGATAGTGCTCCTATCTTTCATAGCCAGTTGTGATATTGCAGGTTCAGTGATGCAATGCAAGCGCCACATGAAGGCTGAAGATAAGCAGTCTGACTGTGCTACCGCAAAGCCTTCTGGAGGAGTTTTCTTAAGAGTACTAAAGCCTGCTATTGGCAAATAGCATAATTCAGTGTAACACATGGGAAAAGAAGAGGAAAGAAAGCGGGGGGCTCTGAACCTGGGTATATAGTTATGAGTAGACCTCAGCTCCAACTGTTATTTTGAGCAAGTTACTTCACTCCCTGCCTCGGTTTCCCCATTAAGAGCTTTACCCACCTTGACAAAATGCTTTGAAGTCTGTGGCACATTTCGTCCATAGGTACTAAGTATAGTCATCTGGGACCCCAAACCAAGCCATTTTCACATGGAAGAGTTTAATGCCCCCTGTAACCGTGAGGGTAAATGGTCTTAAGGCCTTATTCACCTTACAAATTACAGGTGGACCGCAATTATCTGAAGGACTCAGGAGACATATGAAGTCTTTGGATAACTGGAATCTTCACTCTGCGGGGCTTAGAAGCACCATGTGAACAGGAGGCTTGGGAATGCCATAGTGCTAACACCTGTTCCTGCAACCCCAGAGACATAACCGTAGTTTGGCGTAACAGAGTGTTTATTAGCCAGAAGCTGATTAATCAGGATTTACTCTATGTTCTGTGAAACTAGATAAAGCAAAAGGGAAAGCTAAAAGCTAAGAAAACAGGAATTTTAAGGAGGAAAATGCAGATCTATGCAGGAGAGGGAGAAGCATCTTTACAAGACATCTTTCCTGTGGCATTAGGGGGAAGGGGAGGGGAAATCACACATTTCCCCTGGAACTTGTTCTTAGTTTTCTGGTCTGGGTTTGTCATTGGTTTCTATATGAAGGACGGCTGTTTGATCACCGCAGGCTTGTATTTTTTTTAAAAGGCTTTTTTCAGTCCTCTCAATATACCCAGATGATTGGAACTTTCATTAGCCGTATACATCTCACTATACCCACCAGCTTCCCAGCATCCATAGTCTCCTTCAACCTTTTACCCAGCTCCGATCCTGAAGCCACCATGGCCCTCAGCATGTCACCTGTTGCCAGGTGGCAAACGCAGTAGGTTTCAGCAAGTTTAGGAGCCTATGATGGGAGAAAACAGAATAAAAAGTGAATTTGGTGTAACTTCCATGAACAGATCCCATTGATTCTCCACAGGTGAAGTTTTTATCACAGGAAGTAATTTCACCTCACAGTGATGGAAGCTATATTAAAAAGTTAAGGGTTAAAATCCAAACAGTGTTTGGAAACGTTGGTACAAAGGAGCTGGTTTTGCAAGGAGAACCAGACAAATTATTTTAACATGGTCTGGGAGCATGCCCCAAGCAGCATGAAGGGCAGTAGCCAAAGGGGCAGATTAACTAGAAATCAGCTGATGCAAGGAGGCAGAGAAATTCTGTTCATTCACATGGGTGAAATAATTTCTCAAGCAACCAAAGAGCTACGGGGAGTTCTAAGGATTCTTAAAACAACATGGAGCGGCTTGTTTGGAGTAAGCAGTTACCACATTGCTGATTGAGACACATCTTCCCTCTATACATACAGCAGGAAGCGTGGTGAGAACACAGCAGGTCAGCTCAACAATGAGACAACTACTTGGTCCTTTTTCCCTGTTAATGTTGCCCTAACATTCACACTTGGTCCTTCCACAGCAGAGCTACAAGCCATGCAAAGCTTTTAATGTTCCATATCAGTGGGAACCTGCACAATTCTCAAGCAACAAATCTGGAGTCTCAGTGCCTGAAGCCAATTGGGACTGTCAAGAGAAGCGAGGTCTGCAGAGGGGAACAGATGGGGGAGGAGAGTCTATTGGAAGAGACCAGGGGATAAAGAAAATGGAGGGGTGATGCAGGGAAGGCACCAGGAGAAGTAGAGCTGGCTGGCTGCGTGGAGCTGTCATGTCGGGGGGCTGACGGCTGTGAGCAATGAGGAAGTTTCGAGAGTAGGATTTTGAATCCAAGAACTCCTGGGTTCTATTTTCAGCTCTCTCCCTGGTGAACTAATTTCCACGCTCTGCACCCCCGTCTCCTCCTATACAAGATGCAGAAAATGCTTCTTAATTTACAGGGGTGCACGAGGATAAGCAAAGCTCATAAGCATTTGTAACATACTTTGCAGACAAAGGCCAGCTAAATGCTACACATTATTAGAAACCATTGATTGGCCAGAACACATCAGTTACAACCAGAGATTAAGATGTGGGGAGAGAAACGGCTGGGGAGCCAGGACTCCTGGGTTCTAGTCCCCAATCTGGGAGAGGAGCAGAGGGGGATGGGAGCCAGGACTCCTAGGTTCTATTCCCCGCTCTGGGAGAGGAGCAGGCCCCAGGAGCTGGGAAGCCAGGACTCCTGGGCTCTAGTCCCCGGTCTGGGAGAGGAGTTGGCCCCGGGGGCCGGGAAGGGGGTGGGAGCCAGGACTCCTGGGTTCTCTTCCCCGGCCTGGGAGAGGAGCA
>NW_020709538.1:0-2124 GCF_002925995.2 Terrapene triunguis
GAGCTGGGGATAGAACCCAGGAGTCCTGGCGCCCAGCCCCCTGCTCTCACCACTAGCCCCCACTCCCCTCCCAGAGCTGGGGTATAACCCAGCCGTCCTGGCTCCCAGAGACTAACCAGTAGACCTCACACCTTGAAGAACCGGGAATAGAACCTAGGTCTCCTGAATATTATGGACTGGCCCACACAGCTATCCATGGGCCGTGTTACTAGGTCAGACGATGGTGGAACCGTAGCTTTGCTAGGGCTGGTCAGTGGGAGAGGGGCGGCTCCTCGGCCCAGCCCCGGGACGACCAGCTCCAGAGAGCAGCGGGCGAGCGTTAAAGGCCACGAGGCAGGTTCTGTACCTGAGGAGAACGGCACGAAGGCGTCGTTCTTCTTAAAGCGGCCGTTCTCGTCCAGGAAATGCCCCGGGTTGAATTCTTCTGGGTGGCTGAAGTATTTCGCGTCCCGTAGGACAGAGCCCAGTAAGGGGAACACGTTGGTGCCCTGGGGAAATGGAGACGAGAGAGGTAAGAATTAAATACACCTGTATCTCTTCCAACCTCAACCTCCACCCACCCATAGGAGATATCCCGAGAGTGCCCATGAGAGCCGCTAGTCCGGAGATCACTATGGGGCATATCGTTTTATCTGAGTAAACGAGACATAAAGACAGTCTGGGATTCCCCCGACCCTGGTGTCCTGAGTCTCTGTAATCGCCGCAGTGGTGCCAGCGGTGGGATACATACCCACGCCTCCTTTGGCGAGACTGGAGGGTTCCGTAAAATCTTGACCCACGGCTGATGGTTGGGGCAGTCGGTCCCTTCCTCCGTGGGGCTGTTTATTCTCGGTTTGGGCGGATCGTTTATTGCTGTGACGCCGTTCTTGGGGGAAGTTTGTGTCGCCAGAAAGGGGGACGGATGTTTGCACCCACTGTCACTTTCTAGTCCCTACGGTTCTGGGGCGGTTCAGACAACCGGCGCTCAGCCCCAAACCACCTTTCCCTTTGCAAAAGCAACCCCTAAACCCGGGAGGTTTCGCGATTTCAACCCTGCCCGTTTGCCCCCCGGCCCCGCACCTTGGGGAGGGTGTACCCCCGGAACTGGGTGTCCCGGATCACGGTGTGCGGCACCCCCATGGGCACGATATCCGTCACCCTCTGGATCTCATGGATCACCGCATCCGTGTAGGGCATCTTCATCCGGTCCTCGCAGGCGGGGATGCGGTTGCGGCCGATGACGTGGTCGATTTCCTGGTGCACTTTTTCTGTGGAGAGGCCGGCAGAGCTCTGCGGGAACCGCGCGGGCACCACAGCCCCCAGGCCATGCGGGAGAGCGGCAGGGCCTCACGGCACTAAAGCCCCACCAATCCCGACGGGGCTGACCTGCGGAACGGCCTGCTGCCACGGGGGACTTCTACTGGCGCTGGCCACTGAAGCAATTAATAGTTAGAGAAAGAGCCGGGCACAGGGGAGGGAGAGGTCGCCAGTTGCCACCAGCGAGATTTCTGGGGCAGCCCAGGGCAGCGGTTGCAGATTTCGGTGGGGCTAACAGGGTGCGGGTCAGGGGGGTGTATTTGGGGCAGCGGCAGCCAACCCTGGCTGACGGAGCCCCCAACCTGCAGGTTTATCGGCCATGTCCATGGGTCGGGCGCTAGCAGTCACTGGAATCCCACTGCAAAGGGCTGGAACGAGTGCGTGCGAGTTTGCGTGTGACCCACACTAACCCGTCGAGCGGCCGGTCCTTTAGCAGAGGCAGTTTTTAGAGAGAGAGAGTTCTACGCAGAGAGAACTCACCAAGGGCCTCATTAGATGCACATTAGTGGGTCTGAACGCCACTGCCCTCTGCAGGGTGGGAATGAACTGCCTATGTGCCATAGCCCCTACACTGCAGTTAATGGAGATTCTCCTTATCAAGTGATAGGGGCCTGGGCAGAAGGATCTGGGTTTCATCCCTGCAGCCGATCACAAAAGCTCCAGGTAGCTCATGGAAACTCACATCCCACTCACTAAACGATCCAGCCTTTTCCTTCCTTTACCTTCGACTTCCGGGTGCTTCATGAGGAAGAGGAACCCGTAGCGCAGGGTGGAGCTGACGGTCTCCGTGCCGGCGAAGAACAAGTTGAGCGTGGTGAGCACCAAGTT
>NW_020709539.1:0-2133 GCF_002925995.2 Terrapene triunguis
TCCCCTCCCAGAGCTGGGGATAGAACCCAGGAGTCCTGGCTCCCAGCCCCCTGCTCTCACCACTAGCCCCCACTCCCCTCCCAGAGCTGGGGTATAACCCAGCCGTCCTGGCTCCCAGAGTCTAACCAGTAGACCTCACACCTTGAAGAACCGGGAATAGAACCTAGGTCTCCTGAATATTATGGACTGGCCCACACAGCTATTCATGGGCCGTGTTATTAGGTCAGACGATGGTGGAACCGTAGCTTTGCTAGGGCTGGTCAGTGGGAGAGGGGCGGCTCCTCGGCCCAGCCCCGGGACGACCAGCTCCAGAGAGCAGCGGGCGAGCGTTAAGGGCCACGAGGCAGGTTCTGTACCTGAGGAGAACGGCACGAAGGCGTCGTTCTTCTTAAAGCGGCCGTTCTCGTCCAGGAAATGCCCCGGGTTGAATTCTTCTGGGTGGCTGAAGTATTTCGCGTCCCGTAGGACAGAGCCCAGTAAGGGGAACACGTTGGTGCCCTGGGGAAATGGAGACGAGAGAGGTAAGGATTAAATACACCTGTATCTCTTCCAACCTCAACCTCCACCCACCCATAGGAGATATCCCGAGAGTGCCCATGAGAGCCGCTAGTCCGGGGATCACAACGGGGCATATCGTTTTATCTGAGTAAACGGGACATAAAGACAGTCTGGGATTCCCCCGACCCTGGTGTCCTGAGTCTCTGTAATCGCCGCAGTGGTGTTAGCAGTGGGATACATACCCACGCCTCCTTTGGCGAGACTGGAGGGTTCCGTAAAATCTTGACCCACGGCTGAGGGTGGGGCAGTCGGTCCCTTCCTCCGTGGGGCTGTTTATTCTCGGTTTTGGCGGATCGTTTATTGCTGTGACGCCGTTCTTGGGGGAAGTTTGTGTCGCCAGAAAGGGGGACGGATGTTTGCACCCACTGTCACTTTCTAGTCCCTACGGTTCTGGGGCGGTTCAGACAACCGGGGCTCAGCCCCAAACCACCTTTCCCTTTGCAAAAGCAACCCCTAAACCCGGGAGGTTTCGCGATTTCAACCCTGTCCGTTTGCCCCCCGGCCCCGCACCTTGGGGAGGGTATACCCCCGGAACTGGGTGTCCCGGATCACGGTGTGCGGCACCCCCATGGGCACGATATCCGTCACCCTCTGGATCTCATGGATCACCGCATCCGTGTAGGGCATCTTCATCCGGTCCTCGCAGGCGGGGATGCGGTTGCGGCCGATGACGTGATCGATTTCCTGGTGCACTTTTTCTGTGGAGAGGCCGGCAGAGCTCTGCGGGAACCGCGCGGGCATCACAGCCCCCAGGCCATGCGGGAGAGTGGCAGGGCCTCACGGCACTAAAGCCCCACCAATCCCGACGGGGCTGACCTGCGGAACGGCCTGCTGCCACGGGGGACTTCTACTGGTGCTGGCCACTGAAGCAATTAATAGTTAGAGAAAGAGCCGGGCACAGGGGAGGGAGAGGTCGCCAGTTGCCACCAGCGAGATTTCTGGGGCAGCCCAGGGCAGCGGTTGCAGATTTCGGTGGGGCTAACAGGGTGCGGGTCACGGGGGTGTATTTGGGGCAGCGGCAGCCAACCCTGGCTGACGGAGCCCCCGACCTGCAGGTTTATCGGCCATGTCCATGGGTCGGGCGCTAGCAGTCACTGGAATCCCACTGCAAAGGGCTGGAACGTGTGCGTGCGAGTTTGCGTGTGACCCACACTAACCCGTCGAGCGGCCGGTCCTTTAGCAGAGGCAGTTTTTAGAGAGAGAGAGTTCTACGCAGAGAGAACTCACCAAGGGCCTCATTAGATGCACATTAGTGGGTCTGAACGCCACTGCCCTCTGCAGGGTGGGAATGAACTGCCTATGTGCCATAGCCCCTACACCGCAGTTAATGGAGATTCTCCTTATCAAGTGATAGGGGCCTGGGCAGAAGGATCTGGGTTTCATCCCTGCAGCCGATCACAAAAGCTCCGGGTAGCTCATGGAAACTCGCATCCCACTCACTAAACGATCCAGCCTTTTCCTTCCTTTACCTTCGACTTCCGGGTGCTTCATGAGGAAGAGGAACCCGTAGCGCAGGGTGGAGCTGACAGTCTCCGTGCCGGCGAAGAACAAGTTGAGCGTGGTGAGCACCAAGTT
>NW_020709540.1:0-3095 GCF_002925995.2 Terrapene triunguis
GTTTAGGTTTAAATTGTGTTATAAAGGTACATAATCCGGGGAAGGATTAACCAAACTCTGAAGGATATAGGAGTTTAGGTTTAAATTGTGTTATAGAGGTACATACACCCTCAGCTGTAGCAAGACTGAGCTAAAGAGGAGAACTTAGTGTTTCTCACTCTGATCCGGGGAAGGATTTGTATAATTGGTGTATGAACCCTCGGTGGTAGCAGACCGAGTAATACAGAGGGAGGCTTAGCGTCTCTCCCTCTGGCCCAGAGTGGGTTAAAAACATAAGATACAGATCTTGTTCTGTTAAATCAAACTCTGAAGGATATAGGAGTTTGGGCAGTGCAGTGTGGTTTATGTTTGTTTGTTTGTTTTGTTTTTTTGTAAGTAATATTGTGGTAATTTCACAATTTTAAAGAAAATGTTTAAGGAACGGGACCAGGAAGGGTGGGGGCTAGTTAAAAAGCCCACCCTCCTTGCTAAATTGGGAGTGGAAAAAGCTTGTACCCATGGAAAGGACCTGTTTATTGAAAAAAGCAGGATCGGGCCCAGGCAAGCAAAAAATAAAGAAACTGAAAAACAGGTTAGGTACAGAAAGTTAAAACAGCACTCTCAAATCTTACAGCAGCAGTAACATCAGGAGAAGAAACATTTGAGACCCCAGAAGGGGGCAGACCTTTGGGACCCCTCTGGAGATTGGGAAGGGGGATATTTGGGATATTTGGGTAAATTCCTCCTCCCAGGGCCAAAATGCCATTGAAACAGTTAACAACAGTGCCTGCTTCTGCCTCAGATCTCCAGGCCATGGCAAAATGGCTGAAAATTTTAAAACAGAAATTTTTTTCTAGATGAAGTGTTAACGCCCTTTTACTAAGAAAAGGGAGGATTTACACTCACAAGAAATGCACCACTTAATTAGCATTTGTGCAGCCCCAAGTACCAAACACACTGTGGCAGAGACTAAGCAGGTTCTGCCATGGTGGAAGCACTGTGCTAATTTGTTTCCAAGCTTTTATCTTTCAGGCTCTAAACCAGAACATCAGGAGAGCTGGTACCAGCTGAAGAGTTATAAAATACCATGGTTATAGTGTCATGACAAAGTCTGTGTTCAGTGTTCTGTGTTGCATGTTCTGTGTCTGTCTCTAGTGGTGTCCTGTGCTAGCATTGGGTCCAGAAAAAGAGGGGATACTACACTAGACAGGGCAAATGTCTTTTCCTCTCTCTACTTCCCCCATGTCCATCCAATTTATCAATCACCACTTGTGTCCAAAACACTTTGGTCCCCAGTGCATCAGGTTTATTTTTTTTTAGGTTCTCTAATAGTCATTTTGTTGTTAATTTTTGTTATTAATACATTTGTATTGTTAGTTACATTTGCTTGTATTGTTAATTCCACACTTTCCTCTATGCACTCTGGCTCTACTTCCCCAAGCCCTAAAGGGTAGTTCTTGGGCCCCCATAACCTGTAAAACATTGGCCCATAATTGTAGGGCCCCATCTTTCAGGTCCCCAGAAACCTCTTGAGAACAACTGTTAAAAATAGGAAATTCTGCAACATTTTAGCAACTAAATGTTAGTTCAAGTCCAAATCAGCTTAACCTTGCATGACAACTGTGGTACTCCTACAAAATCTTATTTGTTGTGTGTGCTTAAGAAGGTCCTGACCCCAGTGACTTTTATTGTTTGATGGCTATTGCAGCATCAAACTTGGGCCTCATCTTGTTTGTCAATGTACCCAATTATTGTAATGGTAATGGTTTTATAATTGTTTGGTTTGTTTGCAACAGATCACCTGTGCCCTACAATAACAACAACTGCTGTAATAATCATAAATAAAGGGGCAAAGTGTTGTAGGAGCAGCCCACCTGGTCAGCAATTCTAAATATAATTTTTCATCCCATCATTGTCCTATTAGTAATCCTAACTGTTATGTTGGTTCTGCCTTAAAACAATTACATAAAGTGTGACCCATTCAATACCCCTGGATTGAAGGGTCAAAAGGGGGACAATGTAGGACTCATGAATGAAATTGTTTTTAGTTATCCTGTACCATTGTAACTTCTGTTCACCATTTCATAACACCTGCCATTTTGCCTACATTGTAACTTTCATTACACTTGCCATTTTTCCTACATTGTAACTTCTGTGCCATATTGTAATTCAAACCCCATTTTAAAACGCTTACTCCATTTTGTAAGGGCTTGCTGCAACCTTCATTGTTGCAAACCCTGCTGTAATTTTATTAGTCTAGTTGAGATGTGTGAATGAGGGATGCATGGGTGATAGAATCAACCTCCAGCACCAGCCCGTCCTGATGAGATAAAGTTCAAATACCAACGGCTGAAGAACTAGACAACAGCCCTAACTCAAGCAAGAAGCATCCACCCTAAAAAGAAACAACAGAAGGAAGATCAAAGCCAGGTCCCAGGCTGACAGTCACGCCTGCAATTGACGGGTGATCAAGCACCAAACCCAGAGGCGGCGTGACACAGCGAGACCTAGGAACTTTGAATCCAAATTAAACTCCTATAAAAAAGGAAGGGTGAGAGGAGAGACTTTGGGTAACGTTCTGCTATCAACATCAAGGAGCATCGGTGCGCGCCCGACAGAGACCCGGCTCCTCCTCGTGCTCAGCTTTCCTGGCCAGTTAGCTGCCCCGAGCTCCGATCCCAAGCTGCGAACTCAAACTACAATCAGGACTGGTAACTATCCAGCAGCTGCAGAACATTTTGGTGTGTGTGTGTGTGTGTGAGTGTATGTGTATAAGCATTAAGGTATTTGCTAATAGTTACAGATTAATAATAAATGTGGCATCTTTGTCTTGACCCCTAAAACGATCCTGTGTAAGTTTGTGGGACAACATTATTGGTGGAGAATGCGAAAGGGGGAGCAAGCATAGAATCCACAGTTATTATAAAACTGGTGTGCACACCGCCAGCTTTAGCAAGCCTGGCACTATAGAAAAAGAGTGTAAACTTTCAGTTAATTAACCAAACTCTGAAGGATATAGGTGTTTAGGTTTAAATTGTGTTATAAAGGTACATAATCCGGGGAAGGATTAACCAAACTCTGAAGGATATAGGAGTTTAGGTTTAAATTGTGTTATA
>NW_020709541.1:0-5484 GCF_002925995.2 Terrapene triunguis
GCCTAGGAGCTGTTAACTATCTCATAGCATCCCCGACCTCCAACATAAAGCCTAAGGTATACCATGTTAATTCTCTTAAGCCCTTTTATTCCAGAGAATTAAAGGTTTTCCAGTTTACAGCCCAGGAAACAGATGACGCGGAGTGGCCTGAAGGTGTCTACTACGAAGGAAAAAGTGACGGTGGCGGTGAAGAGGTGAATCTCTCCATGACCCTTGGACGTCTGCAGCAGCAGCAGATCAAGGAGCTGTGCACTAGCTTAGCGCCAATGTTCTCAGCCACCCCAGGACGGACCGAATGGGCATACCACTCCATTGACACAGGTAATGCTCACCCAATTAGAACCCCACCCTACCAGGAGTCACCTCATGCCCAAAGTGCTATACAAAGGGAGATCCAGGACATGCTACAGTTGGGTATAATCCGCCCCTCTAACAGTGCATGGGCATCTCCAGTGGTTCTAGTTCCTAAACCAGATGGGGAAATACGCTTTTGCGTGGACTACCGTAAGCTAAATGCTGTAACTTGTCCCGACAACTATCCAATGCCACGCACAGATGAGCTATTGTAGAAATTGGGGCATGCCCAATTCATCTCTACCTTAGACTTAACCAAGGGGTACTGGCAAGTACCACTAGATGAACCTGCCAAGGAAAAGTCAGCCTTCGTCACCCAGGCAGGGGTGTATGAATTTAATGTGCTCCCTTTCAGGCTGCGAAATGCACCCGCCACTTTCCAAAGACTTGTAGATGGTCTCCTAGCGGAATTGGGAGAATCTGCAGTTGCCTACCTCGATGATGTGGCCATTTTTTCTGATTCATGGGCAGAACATCTGGAGCACCTGGAAAAAGTCTTTGAGTGCATCAGGCAGGCAGGACTAACTGTTAAGGCTAAAAAATGTCAAATAGGCCAAAACAGAGTGACATACTTGGGGCACCAGGTGGGTCAAGGAACAATAAATCCCCTACAGGACAAGGTGGATGCTATCCAAAAGTGGCCTGTCCCAAAGTCAAAGAAACAGGTCCAATCCTTCTTAGGCTTGGCCGGATATTATAGGCAATTTGTACCACACTACAGCCAAATTGCCGCCCCACTGACAGACCTAACCAAAAAGAAACAGCCAAATGCAGTTCAGTGGACTGATGAGTGTCAAAAGGCCTTTAACCAGCTTAAGGTGACACTCATGTCTGACCCTGTGCTAAGGGCCCCAGACTTTGCAAACCATTCCTAGTAACCACAGATGCATCTGAGCGTGGTGTAGGAGCAGTTTTAATGCAGTAAGGACCAGATCAAGAACTCCATCCTGTCGTGTTTCTCAGCAAGAAACTGTCTGAGAGGGAAAGCCACTGGTCAATCAGCGAAAGAAAATGCTATGTCATTGTGTATGCCCTGGAAAAGCTATGCCCATACGTTTGGGGACGGCGTTTCCAACTACAAACCGACCATGCTGCGCTAACGTGGCTTCATACTGCCAAGGGGAATAACAAAAAACTTCTTCGGTGGAGTTTAGCTCTTCAAGATTTTGACTTTGAGATTCAACACATTTCAGGGGCTTCAAACAAAGTGGCTGATGCGCTCTCCCGTAAAAGTTTCCCAGAATCAACTGGTTAAAATTGTACTTAAAATGTGAAAAATCTTGTAGTTTTTACCTAAGTAGTAGTTTATGTAAAGGTGCATGTGTTTTATTAATCTGTTTAGTCTAAAGTTTAGAAAGAAATCACAGCCAGTGCCGTCCAATACTGTCTGAGATTTGTGGGGCGTGTCATAAACAAATAGTTAAGGGTTAATGCCTCTTTTACCTGTAAAGGGTTAAGAAGTTACCTAGCCTAGCTGACACCTGATCAGAGGAACCAATGGGAGGACAAGCTGGTTCAAAGGGAAGGAGGGAAGTTCCCTTTGTCTAAGTCAGAGTTTCACTTTGGACCGGAGTGGGAAAGCTCCAGAATTCAGCCTCTTATTAAGTTGTGAGTATTAGTGAAGGAAATAAATAGGTTCATGTTTATTTCTTTGTAACCTGTCTTGTGCAATTAGAGGAATAATCAAATCGGGTATTTGGGTATTTTTTGTGTAACTAAGTTTTTGCCCAGGGGAACATCCTCTGTGTTTGGAATCTGTTGTTTGTGAGAGTAGCTGGTATGCTAATCTCTCCCAGAGGGTTTTCTTTTACCTTTTTTCTTTAATTAAAAGCCTTTTTTTATACCTGATTGATTTTTCCTTGTTTTTTAGATCCAAGGGGGTTGGATCTGGATCCTCCAGGAGTTGGTGGGAGAAAGGAGGAGGGATGGTTAATTTCTCCTTGTTTTAAGATCCAAGGGGTTTGGATCTGTGTTCACCAGGAAATTGGTGAAGTCTCTCAAGGCTACCCAGAGAAGGGAATTAGTGCTTGGGAGTGGTGGCAGCCAGACCAGATCTAAGCTGTTAATTGAGCTTAGAGTTTCTCATGCAGGTCTCCCACATCTGTACCCTAAAGTTCAGAGTGCGGAAGGAACCTTGACATGGTGGAAAAGGTGGGATTTTTTAGGAACCAAAAGCCAGATTTTTTTTCCTCCTTTGAGATGCTGGGGAAGCAGTGAAGAAGAGATACCCTGAAGGCAAATAGATAAGAGCTTCTAACAGAGGGCTTTTGTTAGAAGGGAAGCTCCAGCTGTGATCGCTGGAGGGTCATTAACATATTGCCAAGACAAGTCACAAAAAAACCTGTTTTACTTGTTGTTTTTTTCCTAAAGAGTCACATTACAGTAACCATAGATTCCAAGCTGTTTCGCCCCCCCTCAGATATCTAAGGTAGACCAGGGGAAAATGTCAGGCAAAGGGAAAAAAACTACACAACAGGACCTAGAATTAGCCAAATTCCAGGCTGAGGAGAATGAAAAGGAACATGACAGACAGATGGCCAGGGCTGAGGCTGCACACAAAAGAGCTATGGAAGAAAAACAAAAAGAGATGGAGCTGAGGCAAAAAGAGATGGAGCTGAAAGAAAAAGAGATGGAGGAGAAGGAAAGAGAAAGAGAAAGGAAGCATGAACTAGAATTGGTAAGGGCTAAGCAGGATATACCAGCCAACCCTAACAACCCCTCTCTAGGTACCGCTTCCCATCCCAGAAAACTCCCCAACTACAAGGCAGGCGATGATACTGAGGCCTTCTTAGAAAATTTTGAAAGGGCCTGCCTTGGGTACAGCACCACTACAGACCAGTACATGGTAGAGCTGAGGCCGCAGCTCAGTGGACCCTTAGCAGAGGTGGCGGCTGAAATGCCTAAGGAACACATGAACAGTTATGAACTTTTTAAAAACAAGGCCAGAATCAGAATGGGGCTAACACCCGAGCATGCCCGTCGGCGGTTCAGAGCCCTAAGATGGAAACCAGACGTGTCATTTACCTGACATGCCTACCACATTGACAAAAATTGTGATGCCTGGGTATCAGGAGCAAATGTTAAATCTCTGGAAGATCTGTTTTTCCTAGTGAAAATGGAGCAGTTCTTAGAGGGTGTTCCTGAGGAAATAGAAAGGTACATCCTAGATGGGAAACCCAAAACTGTAACCGAGGTGGGGGAGATTGGAGCCAAATGGGTGGAGGTGACAGAAAAGAAAAAAAATAATAGCAGTTGGAGTGAATATCAGACGGGGCAACCCGAAACAAAACCCTACCACCGGGGACAACCCAAGGCCCCCCCTACATCCCAAAGGAAACCCCAGATCCCTTCTCACCCCACCACACCAGTATCCACCAACCAACCTCGACCCGGCAATACCTTAGCAGGGCGATGCTTTAAATGTAATGAACTGGGACATATAAAGGCCCACTGCCCCAAGAACCCCAACCAATTACAGTTCATTACCCCACAATCACCCCAAAGATCCCCAGGCCCAGATGCCTCTCAAATACCCTCGGAGCGAAGGGAAACTCAGAGAGTGGGCGGAAAGAAGGTTATCGTGTGGAGGGACACGGGGGCACAAGTGTCGACGATCCACCAATCCCTAGTGGACCCCAAACTCATCAACCCAGAGGCTCCGGTGACAATTCAACCCTTCATGTCGCACTCTTTAACCCTGCCTATAGCCAAGTTGCCTGTCCTGTACAAGGGCTGGTCAGGAATGTGGACTTTTGCAGTCTATGACAATGATCCCATTCCCATGCTACTGGGGGAAGACTTGGCCAACCATGTGAAGCTAGCCAAGAGGGTGGGAATGGTCACTCGCAGCCAGGCTAAACAAGCTTTCACCCCCATCCCTGTTCCTGAGCCGTCCACCAGTGCCCCGGCTGTGTTACCAGAGACCCAGACAGAGGTGGTGGAACCGGATCCCCTGCCAACGACTGCAACAGCCGTAGTGGATCCAATCCCAGAGACCCAGCCAAAGCCAGTCCCAGAACCGGAACTGGCAACGCAACCAGCACCAGAACCATTGCCAGCACTGAGTCCAGCGCTTGCAAACGCGTCTACAACTCCAACGCCAGAGGGCACCAGCGAGCCTGAACTGGCAGAAGCAGTAGATAACCCTATCCAAGAGGCTCAGCCAGAGCCTGAAATACCACATAGTGCACCAGCGGACAGCGGTTCACAGTCAACGGAAACAACCCCAGCACCTGCATCGCTTCCAGAGGGACCAAGCCCAAGTCCACAGTCCAAGGAGGAACTGATGTCTCCAGCATCAAGGGAACAGTTCCAGGCCGAGCAGGAAGTAGATGACAGCCTTCAGAAAGCTTGGGCGGTGGCACGGAGCACCCCACCACCTCTCAGCTCTTCTAACTGATCCCGGTTTGTTGTAGAACAAGGACTTTTATACAAGGAGACTCTTTCTGATGGACACCAGGAAGACTGGCATCCTCAAAGACAGTAGGTAGTTCCAATTAAGTACCGAGTAAAGCTCTTGAGCTTATCCCATGATCATCCCAGTGGCCATTCTGGGGTGAACATAACCAAAGACCGGTTGGGGAAGTCTTTCCACTGGGAAGGAATGGGCAAGGATGTTGCTAATTATGTCCGGTCTTGTGAGGTGTGCCAACGAGTGGGAAAGCCTCAAGACCAGGTCAAAGCCCCTCTCCAGCCACTCCCCATAATTGAGGTCCCATTTCAGCGAGTAGCTGTGGATATTCCGTGTCCTTTCCCAAAGAAGACACCCAGAGGAAAGCAGTACATACTGACTTTCATGGATTTTGCTACTCAATGGCCGGAAGCCATAGCTATAAGCAACACGAGGGCTAAAAGTGTGTGCCAGGCATTAGCAGACATTTTTGCCAGGGTCGGTTGGCCTTCCGACATCCTTACAGATTCGGGAACTAATTTCCTGGCAGGGACCATGAAAAACCTGTGGGAAGCTCATGGGGTGAATCACTTGGTTGCTACCCCTTACCACCATCAAAGCAATGGCCTGGTGGAGAGGTTTAATGGAACTTTGGGGGCCATGATACGTAAATTCGTAAATGAACACTCCAAAGATTGGGACCTAGTGTTGCAGCAGTTGCTTTTTGCCTACAGGGCTGT
>NW_020709542.1:0-1819 GCF_002925995.2 Terrapene triunguis
CCATTCACGGTCCAGGAGCGCCTAGGAGCTGTTAACTATCTCATAGCCTCCCCCACCTCCAACATAAAGCCTAAGGTATACCATGTTAATTCTCTTAAGCCCTTTTATTCCAGAGGATTAAACGTTTGCCAGTTTACAGCCCAGGAAACAGATGACGCGGAGTGGCCTGCAGGTGTCTACTACGAAGGAACAAGGAATGGTGGCGTGGAAGAGGTGAACCTCTCCACGACCCTGGGACGTCTGCAGCGACAGCAGATCAAGGAGCTGTGCACAAGCTTTGCACCGATTTTCTCAGCCACTCCAGGACGGACCGAACGGGCATACCACTCCATTGACACAGGTAATGCTCACCCAATTAGAACCCCACCCTACCGGGAGTCACCTCATGCCCAAGCGGCTATACAAAGGGAGATCCAGGACATGCTACAGATGGGTATAATCCGCCCCTCTAACAGTGCATGGGCATCTCCAGTGGTTCTAGTTCCCAAACCAGATGGGGAAATACGCTTTTGCGTGGACTACCGTAAGCTAAATGCTGTAACTCGTCCTGACAACTATCCAATGCCACGCACAGATGAGCTATTGGAGAAATTGGGACATGCCCAATTCATCTCTACTTTAGACTTAACCAAAGGGTACTGGCAAGTACCACTAGATGAACCCGCTAAGGAAAGGTCCGCCTTCGTCACCCAGGCAGGGGTGTATGAATTCAATGTACTCCCTTTCGGGTTGCGAAATGCACCCGCCACCTTCCAAAGACTTGTAGATGGTCTCTTAGCGGGATTGGGAGAATCTGCAGTTGCCTACCTCGATGATGTGGCCATTTTTTCTGATTCATGGACAGAACACCTGGAGCACCTGGGAAAAGTCTTCGAGCGCATCCGACAGGCAGGACTAACTGTTAAGGCTAAAAAGTGTCAAATAGGCCAAAACAGAGTGACGTACCTGGGGCACCAGGTGGGTCAAGGAACTATAAATCCCCTACAGGCCAAAGTGGATGCTATCCAAAAGTGGCCGGTTCCAAAGTCAAAGAAACAGGTCCAATCCTTCTTAGGCTTGGCCGGATATTATAGGCGATTTGTACCACACTACAGCCAAATCGCCGCCCCGCTGACAGACCTAACCAGAAAGAAACAGCCAAATGCAGTTCAGTGGACTGATAAGTGTCAAAAGGCCTTTAACCAGCTTAAGGCAACACTCATGTCTGACCCTGTGCTAAGGGCCCCAGACTTTGACAAACCGTTCCTAGTAACCACAGATGCTTCCGAGAGAGGCGTGGGAGCAGTTTTAATGCAGGAAGGACCGGATCAAGAATTCCATCCTGTCGTGTTTCTCAGCAAAAAACTGTCTGAGAGGGAAAGTCACTGGTCAATCAGCGAAAAGGAATGCTACGCCATTGTGTACGCGCTGGAAAAGCTACGCCCATATGTTTGGGGACGGCGTTTCCAACTACAAACAGACCATGCTGCGCTACAGTGGCTTCATACCGCCAAGGGAAATAACAAAAAACTTCTTCGGTGGAGTTTAGCTCTCCAAGATTTTGATTTTGAAATACAACACATTTCGGGAGCTTCTAACAAAGTGGCTGATGCACTCTCCCGGGAAAGTTTCCCAGAGTTAACTGGTTAACAATTGTTCTTGGAATGAAACATTGTTAGTTTTTATATAATCAGTAGTATGTCTTATTAATTCTGTTTTCTCCTAAAACTCCAGGAAGAAATCACAGCCAGTGTGGAACCGAACGTCCAACACTATCTGTGATTTGGGGGGCGTGTCATAACTATGAAGGGAAGGGTAACAGCTCTCTGTGTACAGAGAC
>NW_020709543.1:0-3000 GCF_002925995.2 Terrapene triunguis
CCCTACATTTGAACCCTAAAGTTCAAAGTGGGGATCCAGCCTTGACATGGTGGCAGCGGTGGAGATCGTTTAGACCCAAAAGCCAGTAAGAGATTTTTTTTTCCTTCTAGCTGCTTGGAAAGCAGAGCTACCCAAAAGCCAGTAAGAGATTTTTTTTTTTCTCCTTCTAGCTGCTTGGAGAGCAGAGCTGAAGGTAGATGCATATCTTATCTCTCCTTGCCTGAAGGCAGAGGTGTTAAGTTTTTTTTAACGAGGTCCTTTGTTAAGAGAAGGGTTCAAAGGGAGCAAACTTTGACTGACTGGTAAAGATAATTTACAAGTTGAATTGTTTTTTTTTTCTTTTTACATCCTCGGGAGTAGCTTGTTAGAAAGTCTCTGTTAACTCAGCAGCAGCCAGAGCTAAGTACATCCCAATTTCAGTCAACTGCAGAGGGGTGTGACCCAGCACAAGAAAACCAGGAAAATGACTACCAAAGAAGAAAAAGCTAAAGAGGAGGCCCACAAGAGAGCTATGGAGCTGAAAGAAAAAGAGATGGAACTGGAAGCAGCAAGGACTAGGCAGGGTGCATCAGACCATCCTAACAACTCCTCTCCAGGTACCACTTCCCATCCCAGGAAATTCCCTACCTACAAGGCAGGCGATGATACTGAGGCCTTCTTAGAAAATTTTGAAAGGGCCTGCCTTGGATACAACATCCCTCCACCCCAGTACATGGTAGAGCTGAGGCCGCAGCTCAGTGGACCCTTAGCAGAGGTGGCGGCTGAAATGCCTAAGGAACACATGAACAGTTATGAACTTTTTAAAAACAAGGCCAGAATCAGAATGGGGCTAACACCTGAGCATGCCCGTCGGCGGTTCAGAGCCCTAAGGTGGAAACCCGATGTGTCATTTACCCGACATGCCTACCACATTGGGAAAAATTGGGATGCCTGGATATCAGGAGCAAATGTTAAATCTACGGAAGAGTTGCCCTTCCTATTGCAAATGGAGCAGTTTTTAGAGGGTGTTCCTGAGGAAATAGAAAGGTACATCCTAGATGGGAAGCCCAAAACTGTAACCGAGGCGGGGGAGATTGGAGCCAAATGGGTGGAGGTGACAGAAAAGAAAAAAGCTAGTAGCCGTTGGAGTGAATATCAGAAGGGGCAAGCCGAAACAAAACCTTACCACCGGGGACAACCCAAGGCCCCACCCACATCCCAAGGGAAACCCCAGACGCCTTCTCACCCCACCACACCAGTCTCCATCAACCAACATCGCCCCGGTGATACCTTAGCAGGGCGATGTTTTAAATGTAATGAACTGGGGCATATAAAGGCTCACTGCCCCAAGAACCCTAACCGATTACAGTTCATTACACCCCAATCACACCAAAGATCCCCAGACCCAGATGCCTCTCTCATACCCTCGGAGCGAAGGGAAACCTTGAGAGTGGGCGGAAAGAAGGTTATCGCTTGGAGGGACACTGGGGCACAAGTGTCAACTATCCACCAATCCCTAGTGGACCCCAAACTCATCAACCCGGAGGCTACAGTGACAATTCAACCCTTCGTGTCACAGTCTGTAACCTTGCCTACAGCCCAGTTGCATGTCCAGTACAAGGGCTGGGCAGGAATGTGGACTTTTGCAGTCTATGACAATTATCCCATCCCCATGCTGCTGGGGGAAGACTTGGCCAACCATGTGAAGCTAGCCAAGAGGGTGGGAATAGTCACCCGCAGCCAGGCTAAGCAAGCTTCCACCCCCATCCCTGTTCCTGAGCCGTCCACCAGGGCCCCGTCTGTGTTACCGGAGACCCAAACACAGGTGGTGGAACCGGATCCCCTGCCAACGACTGCAACAGCCGTAGTGGATCCAATCCCAGAGACCCAGCCAAAGCCAGTCCCGGAACCAGAACTGGCAATGCAACCAGCACCAGAACCATTGCCGGCACAGAGTCCAGCGCTTGCAAACCCGTCTACAACTTCAATGCCAGAGGGCACCAGCGAGCCTGAACTGGCGGAAGCAGCAGATAACCCTACCCAAGAGGCTCAGCCAGAGCCTGAGATACCACATAGTGCACCAGCGGACAGCGGTTCACGGTCAGTGGAAACAGCCCCAGCACCTACATCGCTTCCAGAGGGACCAAGACCCAGTCCACAGTCCAAGGAGGAACTGATGTCTCCAGCATCAAGGGAACAGTTCCAGGCCGAGCAGGAAGCAGATGACAGCCTTCAGAAAGCTTGGGCGGCGGCACGGAGCACCCCACCGCCTCTCAGCTCTTCTAACCGATCCCGGTTTGTTGTAGAACAAGGACTTTTATACAAGGAGACTCTTTCTGGTGGGCACCAGGAAGACTGGCATCCTCAAAGACAGTTGGTGGTTCCCACTAAGTATCGGGTAAAGCTCTTGAGCTTAGCCCATGATCATCCCAGTGGCCATTCTGGGGTGAACAGAACCAAAGACCGGTTGGGGAAGTCCTTCCACTGGGAGGGAATGGGCAAGGACGTTGCTAATTATGTCCGGTCTTGTGAGGTGTGCCAACGAGTGGGAAAGCCCCAAGACCAGGTTAAAGCCCCTCTCCAGCCACTACCCATAATTGAGGTCCCATTTCAGCGAGTAGCTGTGGATATTCTGGGTCCTTTCCCAAAGAAGACACCCAGAGGAAAGCAGTACGTACTGACTTTCATGGATTTTGCTACCCGATGGCCGGAAGCTGTACCCTTAAGCAACACCAAGACTAAAAGTGTGTGCCAGGCATTAGCAGACATTTTTGCCAGGGTAGGTTGGCCCTCCGACATCCTTACAGATTCGGGAACTAATTTCCTGGCAGGGAACATGAAAAACCTGTGGGAAGCTCATGGGGTGAATCACTTGGTTGCCACCCCTCATCACCATCAAACCAATGGTCTGGTGGAGAGGTTTAATGGAACTTTGGGGGCCATGATACGTAAATTCATAAATGAACACTCCAATGATTGGGACCTAGTGTTGCAGCAGTTGCTTTTTGCCTACAGGGCTGT
>NW_020709544.1:0-2341 GCF_002925995.2 Terrapene triunguis
AACAAAGTAAGTCACAAGCAAAATAAAATAAAATGCGCAAATCTATGTCTAATCAAACTAAATACAGATAAGTTCCTCACCAGTTCCAGAATGCTCCCTTTTACAGGCTAATCTCTCTTTAGCCTGGGTCCAGCAATCTCTCACAACCCCTGTAGTTACTGTCTTTTGTTTCAGTTTCCTTCAAGTATCCTGGGGGGGGGGGTGGAGAGGCTCCTTCTTTAGCCAGCCGAAGACAACATGGAGGGGTCTCCCCCAGGTTTAAATAGACTCTCTCTTGTGGGAGGAGACCCCCCTCCTATGCAAAGTCCAGCTCCAAGATGGAGTTCTGGAGTCACCTGGGCAAGTCACATGTCCCTGCATGACTCAGTCTTTACAGGCTGAAGCCATTGTCCACATGGTATCTTGCATGTCTCCAGGAAGACTTCTTATGTGGATTGGAGCATTCCAAGATGCATTGTTCCCCAAGTGTTTCCTGATCAGGTACTTAACCTGGCGAATTCCTTCCTAAAGAAGCTGACCAAATGCCTCCCAAAGCTTACTTAGAAACCAAGCAAGCATACAGCCCATATTCTTAACCTCAGGTAGAAAATGATATATATATGTACAAATAGGATGAATAGATATAGTAGACCATAACCTTTACGGAGATATGTTACCTGGCACAGGCAGCACAAAACATATTCCAGTTATGTCATACATACATTTATAAGCACCCCCTCCCCATAAAGCCTTATGGGGTACACTGTCACACCCTCCCCCTGAACTTACTGCCAGAGACTTGGACACTGTCCATGGCGGAGGCAGTACCTGTAAAATTTCTGTTTGTTTTTGGTCACACTCCCTTTCAGTACCTTGAAACCATATGATGTCACTCCTAGGGATTCTAGCCCGTTTTGCGGTTCCTGGTCCCCAGATGCTTGCAAACAGGTAGGGATGTAGTATTGCTAACAGAATGCAGGCAGCAATATCCGTTAAAGTAGGGGTATCTTGGCATTTAGCCACCAATGCCATGAGGTGGTGTGCCTCAGTTTCCCCTTCTACACAGCAGCATGGGCCTGTTATGCGTTTGCTGCTTTTTACAGGTATGGGCTGTAAAGTAACATGCTGGTGGGGCTGTCTTGTTACCATCCCCAGCATGTATAACAGCTTCTTCCCCAAATTAGGTATGTTCCACCTCTTTAAAGGGTTTACCACTAGTGTGAATTCTTTTATTTTATCCCATAGGTGAATTAGCAAAAGACACAAGGTTAACAGCAAATCTACGGTGGACAGGCTTCGTTCACTCAATTTGACTCGTTTAGCCCCTACTGCATTTTCCCAGTTCTCTGTGCCCTCTGATAGACACTCTGATGCAGATTCTTCTGCCTCTTTGGGGAAGACTTCTAGTTCGGGCATATGCTTGGGTCTTTGGCCAGGAAAGGGTGTACTACGACCATGCTTGCCCTCGGCCCCTCCCTCTGGAGTTTCTCTGGGCTGGGCCCCACTCCCTTTTGAAGTTCCTCCCATGCAGAGATTTCCCCCCCCCCTGTCTTGGAGAGAGAGTTTTATCTCTTGCAAGTGTAGCAAGAGCAACATCTTTCCCTGGGGTGCTCTGGACCCCTTTGGGCACCCCACTTTCTGTTTTCAATGGGTCAGCTGGATGGACCCCCTCATCCCGGAGACCTGACCCCCAGGTTTCCCTTAGAACCTGATCCACAGGAGAGGGGGCTGGCCTTTTGAATGCAGACTTTTCACCCTCCTCCTGGGAAAGCCCCCCCCCTACAAAAGGTGGGTGGACTCTCTGGCCCCCCCGACCTTCCATTTGGGCTTCCCTCTTTGGGCTCACCTCTGGGTCCGACACTCTTGTGTCCCCCAAAAGGGAAGGTGATCCTGCCCCAGCTGTAGACTCACAGCTACCAGCTACGACAGACCTCTTACTGGCCAGCAAAATCCCCCCCCTTTCACTCGGGTTGGGCTGGCACCCAGCTACAGAGTCCTTGGGGCCTGTTCCCACCGCAGCGATCCCCAGGACCCCAACTTCCACCTTTGGGACACACGCCTCTGTGCACCCCAGGGCAGGCCCGGCCCCCTGCTGACCTGCAACTTTCTGGCAGTCAGCAGCTGTGGTGGCCTCCTTGCTACAAGGTGGTACATCCCCCTCCCCCGGGGAGATGATTACGGGAAAGGAGCTAGCTTTATCCAGCTCCTCCCTCTGGAACTTCCCTTGAGCCCCGGGTCTATAGGAACTGGCTACAACCAGCCCTGCCCCCGAAGCTGCATCCTTTACTGCTGCAGAGGAATCTAAGAGACACTCTCCTATTCCCCCAGCAGTTGCTGTGACTTCACCCCCCCCCCCCCCCCC
>NW_020709544.1:2441-3879 GCF_002925995.2 Terrapene triunguis
GGGGCTTTTAGCACAAGATTCCTTCTTACTGCTAACCAACCCTGGGACAGATTCTGCCACACTAAAGAAATCATTCCCCAGTAGAAATGGTGCAAAATTGTGTGCCACCGTTGCAACAGTCAGCTCAGCCTGCAAATCCTGAGTTTGCATGTGTACTTTAGCTAAAGGTGCAAGGACTTTGTAACCCCCTACCAGCTCTAATTCTGCCATTTTACCTGGCAACAAATCCTTTTCCTGGATCAGGTCCCTCCTGACCACAGAAATCTCAGCACCCGTGTCCCTTAATCCAAGAAGCATTTGACCATTTAATTTAACAGCATGCATATGCTCATTGCTTGGTTGTGTGGAAGCAAGCTTTACAAATCCTGTGTGGAAAGAGGCCACAGCCTGGCTCTGAGAAGCCACAGCTTCATGAGTTACTTGTTGCCTGTTTCCACTCAGCAAGGGACACTTATTCCTCAGGTGCTCAGTGGACTTACAATGATAGCACCTCTTGGGCTCCTCTGCTTGCACAGGAAATTTGGGACGAGTACCAGGGGAATGGGGAGGTGACCGCCCAGCCTCCTTTTTCCCAGACCCAGGGGTAAAACGGTGATTCTGCTTTCCCCCAACCCTATACCCCTCCGCCAGTGGTTTCTGTTTGATTGCAGCTTGTGCTTGCTCATAAGAGTCAGCATACTCAGCTAATTCACCCACTGCATTTACCTTTTTGTCCCACAAATACTGTTTTACCTCATCACTGCACATATCCAGGAAGTGTTCCTGAGTAACCAGATCACACATCCCTTCAAAGCTGGTAATGCCTCTCCCCCGCACCCATTTATCTACCAAATCTCTCATTTCATTGGCATAAGCCACATTACTTAATCCAGATCCCCTCTTAAGGCTCCTGAATTTAACCCTGTAGGTTTCAGGTGTAACCTGAAACTGTTTCAAAACCAGTTCCTTAAATTTACCATAGTTTGAAGCATCATCAATAGGCATCTTATTGAATATGTCCAGAGCTCTGCCAGTCAATTTTGCTATCAATGTGGTCATCTTCTGATCTTCAGGGATGGCATGGAGGGTGCACAGTCTCTCAAAGGTGATGAAATATTCGGCCATATCGCTGGACTCGTCATACTGTGGACATAGTCGCTCCCATTTGTGGATTTTTGGGGAAGTGGAGCCAGCAGGGGGAGGGTTTTGTCTCCTCGACTCCATAACAGTCAGTTCATGTTTCTGGGCCTCCATAGCCCTCTCCTAGGCAGCTGCCTCTGCCTCCGCCTGCGCTGCCTCCGCTCGCTCCCTCGCTGCCTCCACCTCCATAGCCCTCTCGTGGGCAGCTGTCTCTGCCTCTGCTCTCGCTGCCTCCGCCTCCATAGCTCTCTTGTGGGCAGCTGTCTCTGCCTCCGCTCTCGCTGCCGCCCTCGCTGCCTCCGCCTCCATAGCTCTCTTG
>NW_020709545.1:0-1762 GCF_002925995.2 Terrapene triunguis
CTGGACACCTTCCAGGCCTGGGCACAATTCTTTCCCCTGGTACAGCTCTTGTTCCAGCTTAGGTGTTATCTAGGGGCTTCTCCATGATGGCTCCTCTCCCCCTCTGTTCTCTTCCACCCCTTTATATATCTTTTGCATAAGGCGGGAACTCTTTGTCCCTCTGGGTTTTCACCCCCCCCCTCACTGGAAAAGCACCAGGTTAAAGATGGATTCCAGTTCAGGTGACATGATCACATGTCACTGCAAGACTTCATTATTCACTTGCCAGCATACACATATACAGGAAGACTCACAGGTAAACATAGTCATCTGCAGACAATGGTCCTTGTTAATGGGAGTCATCAAGATTCCAAACCATCATTAATGGCCCACACTTTACATAATTACAATAGGCCCTCAGAGTTATGTTTTATATTTCTAGTTTTAGATACAAGAGTGGTACATTTATACAAATCAGATGATCATACTCGGTAGATTATAAGCTTTGTAATGATACCTTACAAGAGACCTTTTGCACGAAGCATATCCCATTTGCATTATAGTCACTTATCAAATTTTTATAAAACTATCCCAGTTACATTATATTCACTTATTATCATGTTTTTTATAAAACCATATAGACTGCACAACATCACACCCTCCTCCTGAACTTACTGCCAGAGACTTGGACACTGACCATGGCGGAGGCAGTATATCTAAAATTCGGTTTTGGGCTCCCCTATGGGGCAGACACTCCTGTGTCCCCCAAAAGGGAAAGAGACCCTGATCCAGCTGTAGGCTCACAGCTCCAAGCTATGAGAGACCTTTCGCTGGCCAGCAAAATCCCCCCCCCTTTCACTCAGGTTGGGTTTGCTTCCAGCTAGAGTCCTTGGGGTTTGTTCCCACCACAGCAGTCACCAGGACCCCAACTTCCAGCTCCAGGATACGTGTCTCTGTGCACCTCTTCCACTCCATTACAGCCAGGTCATGCTTCTGGGTCTTACTTGCTTTGTCTCTTAAGTCCAGGCTGGTGGGCAGCCTTTTCCTTTCCCAGGTCTGCCTTTTCCCAGGCAAATTGTACATCAATTTCCATTTGTCTCCCCTTGAGACCATCGCTTGATGAGCTGGGATACCACAGAGAACACCCTCCTGCCAGAACAGGCACCCCTCCACTCCTGTCTTGCTAGGTTAGACACTTCAGTCAGCTTCATCACAGACAGAGGTTGGGCCACACCCATCTGCAGTTCACTGAAACTGAGATGCACTCAGTTCAGGGGCTTCTTAGTTAACAGAGACATTCCCAGTGCCCATTGTTCAGTCTTTCTGGGCAATTTGCAACTTGTGTAGTTTTAGCTTCTTTTGATCTTCATTCTTACTTATTTTGCTTCCTTTTCTGTCCCTACTTCCCTTTCCCGAAATAAGCAAACAGAAAATAACAAACCAGTAACCACTTTGTCTGTTCTCCAGCCACCACACTTAAAACTCACTTAAAATCACTACCAGTATCTCAGAGCAATCAGCTGTGCACAGATCCTGCTCGACTACGCCACTGTGACGGGTTGGATCACAGAAACCCCCTTGGGAGCTGCCACCAGATGTGCCAAGACTACCCCTGCTCCTGTTTTCCCTGCCAGGTCAGGACTCCAGCCCCCTGTCTTGCTGAGCGAGACACTCCAGTCTGGCTCCAACACAGACCCAGGGTCTGAATCACTTGTCCCAAAGCTGCAAGTTTGCCTAAAAACAGCTCACAGGAGTGTGCTTGTCTTTAGCACTCAGATGCCCA
>NW_020709546.1:0-1474 GCF_002925995.2 Terrapene triunguis
CTGGACACCTTCCAGGCCTGGGCACAATTCTTTCCCCTGGTACAGCTTTTGTTCCAGCTTAGGTGTTAGCTAGGGGCTTCTCCATGATGGCTCCTCTCCCCCTCTTCTGTTCCACCCCTTTATATATCTTTTGCATAAGGCGGGAACCCTTTGTCTCTCTGGGTTTCCACCCCCCCCCCTCACTGGAAAAGCACCAGGTTAAAGATGGATTCCAGTTCAGGTGACATGATCACATGTCACTGCAAGACTTCATTACTCACTTGCCAGCACACACATATACAGGGAGACTCACAGGTAAACAGCCATCTGCAGACAATGGGAGTCATCAAGATTCCAAACCATCATTAATGGCCCACACTTTACATAATTACAATAGGCCCTCAGAGTTACATTTTATATTTCTAGTTTTAGATACAAGAGTGGTACATTTATACAAATTAGATGATCATACTCAGTAGATTATGCACTTTGTAATGATACCTTACAAGAGACCTTTTGCATGAAGCATATCCCAGTTACATTATATCACTTATTACTGTATTTTCTCTAAATCTATCCCAGTTACATTATATTGACTTATTATTATATTTTTATAAAACCATGTAGACTGCACAACGTCACACCCTCCTCCTGAACTTACTGCCAGAGACTTGGACACTGACCATGGCGGAGGCAGTATACCTAAAATTTGTTTTTGGGCTCCCCTATGGGGCAGACACTCCTGTGTCCCCCAAAAGGGAAAGAGACCCTGATCCAGCTGTAGGCTCACAGCTCCAAGCTATGAGAGACCTTTCACTGGCCAGCAAAATCCCCTCCCTTTCACTCAGGTTGGGTTTGCTTCCAGCTAGAGTCCTTGGGGTTTGTTCCCACCGCAGCAGTCACCAGGACCCCAACTTCCAGCTCCAGGATACATGTCTCTGTGCACCTCTTCCACTCCATTACAGCCAGGTCATGCTTCTGGGTCTTACTTGCTTTGTCTCTTAAGTCCAGGCTGGTGGGCAGCCTTTTCCTTTCCCAGGCAGATTGTACATCAATTTCCATTTGTCTCCCCTTGAGACCATCGCTTGATGAGCTGGGATACCACAGAGAACACCCTCCTGCCAGAACAGGCACCCCTCCACTCCTGTCTTGCTAGGTTAGACACTTCAGTCAGCTTCAGCACAGACAGAGGTTGGGCCACACCCATCTGCAGTTCACTGAAACTGAGATGCACTCAGTTCAGGGGCTTCTTAACAGAGACATTCCCAGTGCCCATTGTTCAGTCTTTCTGGGGCAATTTGCAACTTGTGTAGTTTTAGCTTCTTTTGATCTTCATTCTTACTTATTTTGCTTCCTTTTCTGTCCCTACTTCCCTTTCCCGAAATAAGCAAACAGAAAATAACAAACCAGTAACCACTTTGTCTGTTCTCCAGCCACCACACTTAAACCTCACTTAAAATCACTACCAGTATCTCAAAGCAATCAGCTGTGCACA
>NW_020709547.1:0-4448 GCF_002925995.2 Terrapene triunguis
AAAAAGTGATTTTATTAAATACAGACAGTAGGATTTAAGTGGTTCAAGGTAGTAACAGACAGAACAAAGTAAGTCACAAGCAAAATAAAATAAAATGCGCAACTCTATGCCTGATCAAACTAAATACAGATAAGTTCCTCACCAGTTCCAGAATGCTCCCTTTTACAGGCTAATCTCCCTTCAGCCTGGGTCCAGCAATCACTCACACCCCCTGTAGTTACTGTCTTTTGTTTCAGCTTCCTTCAAGCATCCTGGGGGGGTGGAGAGGCTCCTTCTTTAGCCAGCTGAAGACAAAATGGAGGGGTCTCTCCCAGGGTTAAATAGACTCTCTCTTGTGGGAGGAGACCCCCCTCCTCTCTCCTATGCAAAGTCCAGCTCCAAGATGGAGTTCTGGAGTCACCTGGGCAAGTCACATGTCCCTGCATGACTCAGTCTTTACAGGCTGAAGCCATTGCCCACATGGAATCTTGCATGTCTCCAGGAAGACTTCTTATGTGGATTGGAGCATTCCAAGATGCATTGTTCCCTGATCAGGTACTTAACCTGGCGAATTCCTTCCTAAAGAAGCTGACCAAATGCCTCCCAAAGCTTACTTAGAAACCAAGCAAGCATACAGCCCATATTCTTAACCTCAAATAGAAAATGATATATATATGTACAAATAGGATGAATAGATATAGTAGACCATAACCTTTACGGAGTTATGTTACCTGGCACAGGCAGCACAAAACATATTCCAGTTATGTCATACATACATTTATAAGCACCCCCTCCCCATAAAGCCTTATGGGGTACACTGTCACACCCTCCCCCTGAACTTACTGCCAGAGACTTGGACACTGTCCATGGCGGAGGCAGTACCTGTAAAATTTCTGCTTGTTTTTGGTCACACTCCCTTTCAGTACCTTGAAACCATATGATGTCACTCCTAGGGGTTCTAGCCCGTTTTGGGGTTCCTGGTCCCCAGATGCTTGCAAACAGGTAGGGATGTAGTATTGCTAACAGAATGCAGGCAGCCATATCCGTTAAAGTGGGGGTATCTTGGCATTTAGCCACCAATGCCATGAGGCGGTGTGCCTCAGTTTCCCCTTTTACACAGCAGCATGGGCCTGTTGTGCTTTTGCTGCTTTTTACAGGTATGGGCTGTAAAGTAACATGCTGGTGGGGCTGTTTTGTTACCATCCCCAGCATGTATAACAGCTTTTTCCACAAATTAGGTATGTTCCATGTCTTTAAAGCGTTTACCACTAGTGTAAATTCTTTTATTTTATCCCATAGGTGAATTAGCAAAAGACACAAGGTTAACAGCAAATCTACGGTGGACAGGCTTCGTTCACTCAATTTGACCTGTTTAGCCCCTATTGCATTTTCCCAGTTCTCTGTGCCCTCTGGTAGACACTCTGATGCAGATTCTTCTGCCTCTTTGGGGAGGACTTCTAGTTCGGGCATGTGCTTGGGTCTTTGGCCAGGAAAGGGTGTACTACGACCATGCTTGCCCTCAGCCCCTCCCTCTGGAGTTTCTCTGGGTTGGGCCCCACTCCCTTGTGAAGTTTCTCCCATGCAGAGATTTCCCCGCCCCTGTCTTGGAGAGAGAGTATTATTTCTTGCAAGTGTAGCAAGAACAACATCTTTCCCTGGGGTGCTCTGGACCCCTTTGGGCACCCCACTTTCTGTTTCCAATGGGTCAGCTGGATGGACCTCCTCATCCCGGAGACCTGACCCCCAGGTTTCCCTTAAAACCTGATCCACAGGAGAGGGGGCTGGCCTTTTGAATGCAGACTTTTCACCCTCCGCCTGGGCAAGCCCCTCCCTACAAAAGGTGGGTGGACTCTCTGGCCCCCCTTGACCTTCCATTTGGGCTTCCCTCTTTGGGCTCCCCTCTGGGTCCGACACTCTTGTGTCCCCCAAAAGGGAAGGCGATCCTGCCCCAGCTGTGGATTCACAGCTACCAGCTACGACAGACCTCTTACTGGCCAGCAAAATCCCCCCCGTTTCACTCGGGTCGGGCTGGCACCCAGCTACAGAGTCCTTGGGGCCTGTTCCCACCACAGCGGTCCCCAGGACCCCAACGTCCACCTTTGGGACACACGCCTCTGTGCACCCCAGGGCAGGCCTGGCCCCCTGCTGACCTGCAACTTTCTGGCAGTCAGCAGCTGTGGTGGCCTCCTTGCTACAAGGTGGTACATCCCCCTCCCCCGGGGAGATGATTACGGGACAGGAGCTAGCTTTATCCAGCTCCTCCTTCTTGAGCTTCCCTGGAACCCCGGGGCCATAGGAACCGGCCACAACCAGCCCTGCCCCCGAAGCTGCATCCTTTACTGCTGCAGAGGAATCTAAGAGACACTCTCCTATTCCCCCAGCAGTTGCTGTGACTTCACCCCCCCCCTCTGGGGCTTTTAGCACAAGATTCCTTCTCACTGCTAACCAACCCTGGGACAGATTCTGCCACACTAAAGAAATCATTCCCCAGTAGAAACGGTGCAAAATTGTGCGCCACCGTTGCAACAGTCAGCTCAGCCTGCAAATCCTGAGTTTGCATGTGTACTTTAGCTAAAGGTGCAAGGACTTTGTAACCCCCTACCAGCTCTAATTCTGCCATTTTACCTGGCAACAAATCCTTTTCCTGGATCAGGTCCCTCCTGACCACGGAAATCTCAGCACCCGTGTCCCTTAATCCAAGAAGCATTTGACCATTTAATCTAACAGCATGCATATGCTCATTGCTTGGTTGTGTGGAAGCAAGCTTTACAAATCCCGTGTGGAAAGAGGCCACAGCCTGGCTCTGAGAAGCCCCAGCTTCATGTGTTACTTGTTGCCTGCTTCCACTCAGCAAGGGACACTTATTCCTCAGGTGCTCAGGGGACTTACAATGATAGCACCTCTTGGGCTCCTCTGCTTGCACAGGAAATTTGGGACGAGTACCAGGGGAATGGGGAGGTGACCGCCCAGCCTCCTTTTTCCCAGACCCAGGGGTAAAACGGTGATTCTGCTTTCCCCCAACCCTATACCCCTCCGCCAGTGGTTTATGTTTGATCGCAGCTTGTGCTTGTTCATAAGAGTCAGCATACTCAGCTAATTCACCCACTGCATTTACCTTTTTGTCCCACAAATACTGTTTTACCTCATCACTGCACATATTCAGGAAGTGTTCCTGAGTAACCAGATCACACATCCCTTCAAAGCTGGTAATGCCTCTCCCCCGCACCCATTTATCTACCAAATCTCTCATTTCATTGGCATAAGCCACATTACTTAATCCAGATCCCCGCTTAAGGGTCCTGAATTTAACCCTGTAGGTTTCAGGTGTAACCTGAAACTGTTTCAAAACCAGTTCCTTAAATTTACCATAGTTTGAAGCATCATCAATAGGCATCTTATTGAATATGTCCAGAGCTCTGCCAGTCAATTTTGCTATCAATGTGGTCATCTTCTGATCTTCGGGGATGGCATGGAGGGTGCACAGTCTCTCAAAGGTGATGAAATATTCGGCGATATCGCCGGACTCGTCATACTGTGGACATAGTCGCTCCCATTTGTGGATTTTTGGGGAAGTGGAGCCAGCAGGGGGAGGGTTTTGTCTCCTCGACTCCATAACAGTCAGTTCATGTTTCTGGGCCTCCCTCTGGGCCTCCATAGCCCTCTCCTGGGCAGCTGCCTCTGCCTCTGCCCTCGCTGCCGCCGCTCGCTCCCTCGCTGCCTCCACCTCCATAGCCCTCTCGTGGGCAGCTGTCTCTGCCTCTATAGCTCTCTTGTGGGCAGCTGTCTCTGCCTCCGCTCTCGCTGCCTCTGCCTCCATAGCTCTCTTGTGGGCAGCCTCTTCCCTTGCATGTTCTGCCTCCATGGCACTAATTTCTAATTGTCTTAGTTCCAGCCGTCTCTTATGTTCATTTTCTCTCTCTTTTGCTTCCAGCCTGGCCAGCTTTAGTTTATTAGCAGCGTCACTAGTACTCATTGTCCTGCTTTCTTGTGCTGGGCTACAACCCCTCTGCAGTTCACTGAAACTGAGGTCACTAGTACTCATTTTCCTGCTTTCTTCTGATCTTCCGCCTTACTTATTTTGCTTCCTTTTCTGTCCCTACTTCCCTTGCCCGAAATAAGCAAACAGAAAATAACAAACCAGTAACCACTTTGTCTGTTCTCTAGCCACCACACTTAAAACTCACTTAAAATCTCTACCAGTATCTCAAAGCAATCAGCTGTGCACAGACCCTGCTCGACTACGCCACTGTGACGGGTTGGATCACAGAAACCCCCTTGGGAGCTGCCACCCGATGTGCCAAGACTACCCCTGCTTCTGTTTTCCCTGCCAGCTTAGGGCTCCAGCACCCTGTCTTGCTGAGCCAGCCACTCCTGCCTGGCTCCAATACAGACTCAGGGTCTGAATCACTTGTCCCAAAGCTACAAGTTTACCCAAAAACAGCTCACAGGAGTGTGCTTGTCTTTAGCAC
>NW_020709548.1:0-1146 GCF_002925995.2 Terrapene triunguis
ATACCACATGTAATTATTTCCCATTCTGCTAGACTAGGCTAACACAGCTATAATACATTTAAACATTTGTGATTATTTTTTATTTTTATTTTTTGTGTGCGCTTTGGGATTTTTGTTGGGCTCAATGCAGGGATAACTGGTTGTGGATTTGGTGACCTTTGTTGTGTCAGTAGGTCGGATTAGATGAGGCAATGGCCCCTTCTGGCCTTTAATGACTCTGTTTATGTACTGGGGCCAATGGAAATGACAGCTTTCTTTTTAATTTACAGATCAGGTAAAACCTGGTAATGTGACATGTTAGTGTCTTCATTTTACCCGAGTAATCATTACATCAGATGGGAAATGCAGTGTTTTTACTCCACATTTATTAAATTATTTAGTCATATTAAATGGAGCGGCAGCTTTTAGAAATGCAGAATACTTTAGCTGACTCTGCTGGAGGCCAGATCAGGTAGGTTCAATCTAGCCCCAAGCTAGGATATAAGAATTTGAGTACTTCTCTGAATGAGATGGAACTAGGGATGGAAGAGAAAACTAAGACTGGAAGGGGTCATTCAGAGGGTATAAAACTCTAAGCAATATGGAGCCCAGTTCTATGGAGCTCTCTGTGGAGTAGTTTGCAAGTGATGTTTGGGGGGGCAGGGCCAGATCCATGCTTTAAATGGAGAGAACGAGAACCATGAATAAGGGTATCCTTGCTGGAGATTCAAGTTTCCCTTCCATTGTGCAGCCATGGGGAGGAATCAACCCTAATCCTTTACCCTCATCCCGCGGTTCTCTTTTGCACCAGAGATACCTGGGCTAGGTGCTGAGAAGTGGATTTGTCACAATAAGATAAAGTTCTCCAAAATCTTGAGCCAGATTCTTAGCGGGTGAGTCAGAATGACTCTGTTTGAAGCAAATGGAATGACACTGTGACGGGTTGGATCACAGAAACCCCCTTGGGAGCTGCCACCCAATGTACCAAGACTACCCCTGCTTCTGTTTTCCCTGCCAGCTCAGGACTCCAGCACCCTGTCTTGCTAAATTAGACACTCCAGTCCACTTCAACACAGACACAGGGTCTGAATCAGTTGTCCCAAAGCTGCAAGTTTACCCGAAAACAGCTCACAGGAGTGTGCTTGTCTTTAGCACTCAGATGCCCAA
>NW_020709549.1:0-1523 GCF_002925995.2 Terrapene triunguis
ATACCACATGTAATTATTTCCCATTCTGCTAGACTAGGCTAACACAGTTATAATACATTTAAACATTTGTGATTATTTTTTATTTTTATTTTTTGTGTGCACTTTGGGATTTTTGTTGGGCTCAATGCAGGGATAACTGGTTGTGAATTTGGTGGCCTTTGTTGTGTCAGTAGGTCGGATTAGATGAGGCAATGGCCCCTTCTGGCCTTTAATGACTCTGTTTATGTACTGGGGCCAATGGAAATGACAGCTTTCTTTTTAATTTACAGATCAGGTAAAACCTGGTAATGTGACATGTTAGTGTCTTCATTTTACCCGAGTAATCATTACATCAGATGGGAAATGCAGGGTTTTTACTCCACATTTATTAAATCATTTAGTCATATTAAATGGAGCGGCAGCTTTTAGAAAGGCAGAATAGTTTAGTTGACTCTGCTGGAGGCCAGATCAGGTAGGTTCAATCTAGCCCCAAGCTAGGATATAAGAATTTGAGTACTTCTCTGAATGAGATGGAACTAGGGATGGAAGAGAAAACCAAGACTGGAAGGGGTCATTCAGAGGGTATAAAACTCTAAGCAATATGGAGCCCAGTTCTATGGAGCTCTCTGTGGAGTAGTTTGCAAGCGATGTTTGGGGGGCAGGGCCAGATCCACGCTTTAAATGGAGAGAACGAGAACCATGAATAAGGGTATCCTTGCTGGAGATTCAAGTTTCCCTTCCATTGTGCAGCCATGGGGAGGAATCAACCCTAATCCTTTACCCTCATCCCACGGTTCTCTTTTGCACCAGAGATACCTGGGCTAGGTGCTGAGAAGTGGATTTGTCACAATAAGATAAAATTCTCCAAAATCTTGAGCCAGATTCTTAGCGTGTGAGTCAGAATGACTCTGATTGAAGCAAATGGAATGACACCAACTTACTCCCACTGTGAGAATCTGGTTGTTTGTGCAGGAAGTTGGGTAGGTAGAGTCCTAATTAACATTTTTTAGCACAAATTGAACTTGATTTTTTTAGTAGCTTCGAGGTTTTAGTTCAACATTTGGTTCAGAGTTAGAGGAGAAGAAAGGATAAAAATGGACATATTGAGGTAGGGAACTATAACACTTAAAAAAACCATGCTTCTTCATAGGGCTAAGGACTTGATTCAGGAAAACACTAAACACATTCTTAAGTGTCATCCAGAATAGGAATAAGGATGTTTTCCTGAATCAGGGCCTACATGGCTTTATCTTGGTAAAAGGGAAAAAAAAGAGAGAAAGAACTAATAACAGACTCTCAAAGATATCAGAGAATGATGTTCCTGTGATAGAATCATCCAGCCCACATTAAGGTTAACTTTCACCTGAATTCAACTGACCACCTCTTGAACGCCTGTTAAAGAAAACATTCTAGACCTGAAAGGTCATTTACAGATACAAAGTCATTGCAGATCAAAGTTCCATATATCATAGTTAGCAGGGTCTAGTAGTTTCTTATCCCCCCCCCCCATCAGTGTCATTGACATGCTGATGGAAACTTAGACA
>NW_020709550.1:0-4707 GCF_002925995.2 Terrapene triunguis
GCTGCTATTGCCCCAGCCCCCCTGCACCAGAGGGCCTGGGCTGTTGAACTGCTATTTACCCAGCCCCCGCACCAGAGGGCCTGGGCTACTGGACGGCCTGTGGACTACTCAGCCCTGCACCGAAGGGTCTGAAACCCGAGCTAGCCGGCTGTTTTGTTTCGTGGACAGGGAGTCGGTGTGGCTCCCCTCCTGCCCTGGAGGGTCGAGCCCCGGCAGGAACCTTTTACACGTGGCGCCCAACGTGGGGCCAGCGAGCCCCTGCCCCTGTGAGAAGGGGCTAGAGCGGGAGTGGCCGTTGCCCACCCCCCGGTTCAGTCAAAGATGGATATGGAGCGGTTGTTCCAGTTACTGACGGAGAGTCAGGAGCGGCAGCAGGCGGCCCAGCTGCAGCAGCAGCAGCAACAACAGGCTGCTCAGCTCGTGCAGCAGCAGCAGCGAGATGCCGCCCATCTCCAACTCCAACAGGAGCAGCATACGGCCCAGCTGGAGCACCAGCAGCGATTGGTACAGCAGTTGGGGAGCCAGCTGCAGCAGCTGCTGGTTGCGCCCCCTCACCCTGCGGCGGGAGCAGAAGGGGGGGCCACGGGGATGCCGCGTTTGTCTGCTGGCCTCCGTTTGACCAAGATGGGCCCGGATGATGACCCCGAGGCCTTCCTGGTTACCTTCGAGCGGGTAGCCCTAGTCGCCGGGTGGTCCAGAGACCAATGGGCTACCCTCCTGGCCCCCTATCTGACCGGGGCGGCCCAGGTGGCCTACCGCGGATTGGCGGTAGAGGAAGCCCGGGACTATGACCGGGTGAAGGCCGCCATATTGGACGCTCTCGACGTCAGTCCCGAGACATTCCGACAACGATTCCGGAGCCAGACGTACCCTCCTGGGGCCCGACCGCGGTTAGTGGCCCAGACCCTAAAAGAGACCTGCCGGCGATGGCTACAGCCCGAGGTCCGGACGGCGGAGGAAGTGACTGAACAAGTGGTCCTAGAGCAGTTCATCCACACTCTACCGTCCCGGGGGCGAAGCTGGGTTCTCCGCCACCGACCAGCGACCTTGGCCATGGCAGTGTCCCTGATGGAGGATTTCCTCGCGGCAGAGAATGCAGTGGGTCCCACCTTCCGCCGCCCCACCGCGGGGTCCGAACCAGCCCGCGGCGAAAGAAAGGGGAACACCACGAGTGAACCACGGCAACCCGAACGCAGAATCGACTCCCACCGTGAGCTCCGAGTCCGGCAGACGGAGCCAGCCCCTCGGACTGGGCCCGCGGCCCCGGGCCAGGGGCCCCCAAGGCCTCGGCGGAGCCCCCCCCGGAGCCCGAGCCGGGCGGGGCCCCGAGGCAGGCGGTCGGAGCTTGGTCCCTGTTTCGGATGTGGAAAGATGGGCCACCTCCAGCGAGACTGTCCAGAGATGGAGTGCAGTTATGGGCAAGTGTGGGCAGGCCAAAACCGAGCACGGCCAGCCCTGAATCCCAAGCTGACGGTCCCGGCGGCTGTTGGGGGGAGAACAACCCAGGCATTGATTGACTCTGGCTGTGGACAGACATTGGTCCGAAAGGAGCTGGTCCCGCAGAGCGATACCCGTCTGGGGTGGATTTATTTACAGTGCATTCATGGGGACGTCCGACCCTACCCCAGTGCCCGGGTTTCCCTGACTATCAGGGGGGTCACCCGAAATCTGGTGGTTGGGGTCGCTCCCCAGCTTGCGTATCCTGTGATCCTGGGTCGAGACTGGCCGGCCTTCGAGGAGGTCCTTCGTCCCACGCCGGCCCTGGAGGCCGATCGGGTGGGGTCCTCACCAGAGACCACCGAAACGGACACGGCACCCGAGGTGAACGGGACGGACGAAGCAGGGCAGCAGCCGGAGCCCGCCCCGCAACCCCGCTTCGACACCGACTTCTGTCGGGACCAAAGAGAAGACCCGACCCTCCGCCGCTTCTACGAGCAACTTGCAGCCGTAGACGGGAAGGTCACGGACCTCCAGCAAGCTAGTCAGTGGCCCCATTTCGAGTTGCGCCGAGACCGACTCTACCGCGTAGACCGTGATCCCCGCACCCGGGAACCACAGACCCAGCTGATGGTGCCCCTGTGTCACCGGCGGGCTGTAATGAAGCTAGCCCATGATGTGCCGGCCGCCGGACACTTGGGACAGGAGAAGACCCTGGCCCGGATCCTGACGCGCTTCTTTTGGCCAGGAATCTATTCGGAGGTGAAGAAATATTGCGCCTCCTGCCCAGACTGTCAGTTGGCTGCTCTGCCCGGGATACCCAAGGCGCCCCTGATCCCCATGCCATTGATGGAGACTCCTTTTGAACGAGTCGCTATGGACCTCGTAGGCCCGCTCCCAAAGAGCGCGGCGGGGTTCCGATACATTTTGGTGTTGGTGGACTATGCCTCCCGGTTCCCGGAGGCCATCCCTCTGCGGAGTATTACCGCTCGGACCATCACGGGGGAACTCGTGAAGATCTTTGCACGGGTAGGGCTGCCTAGGGAGATCCTAACCGACCAGGGCACGAACTTTACCTCCCGGCTGTTGCAACAGGTCTGTGCCATCTTAGGCATCAAACAGCTTCGCACCTCCGTCTACCACCCGCAGACGGACGGGCTAGTAGAGCGGTTTAACAGCACTCTGAAAGGAATGTTGCGGAAGTTCCCAGCAGAGGACCTTCGCCACTGGGACCAGTTCCTGCCCCCCTTGTTGTTAGCCGTCCGGGAGGTTCCGCAAACTTCGACGAAGTTCTCCCCGTTTGAACTACTATATGGGCGCAGGCCACGGGGCCTCCTAGACCTGATGCGCGAAACCTGGGAACAGTCGGCCTCTCCTGCCGAGGGCCTCTTAAAGTACGTCCTCCAGTTACGGGAGTACCTGACCCAGGCCGGAGCGCTAGCGCGTGAGAACTTGAGGGCGGCTCAGGAGCGCCAGGAGAGGAATTATAACAAGGGCTCCCAAGACCGGGAATTTCAACCGGGGGACCGAGTCCTACTCCTCCTACCGTCCAGTGAGTCGAAACTGTTAGCCCGCTGGCAGGGGCCGTACGACGTTGTGCGCAAGGTGGGTCCGGTCACCTATGAGGTACGGCAGCCGGGTAAACGCAAGGGAACCCAACGGTACCATGTGAACCTGCTGAAGCGGTGGCATGACCGGGAGGGCCTCTTAATCAATCCGTACCCACCTGAGCCTGAATTGGGGCCCCGTGTGCCCTCGATAGACGACCACCCGGTACCCCTGCTAGGCGACTCACTTACCGAGGAGCAACAGAAACAGGCCAACTGTCTTCTGCAGGCCTTCAAGAAGACCTTCACGGCAGTGCCCGGCTCCACAACTTTGGTCAAGCACTCGATCCAGACGGAACCTGGGAAAGTGATCCGAGAAACAACCCCGGCCTCTGCCGTATCGGATGCGCGACGAGGTCGAGGAGGAGGTAAGGGCCATGCTGGCTCTGGGAGTTATTGAGCCGTCCCAGAGCGAGTGGCGGAGCCCGGTGGTCCTGGTGCCCAAGCCTGATGGCACCCGCCGCTTTTGCATTGATTTCCGAAGGGTAAACGCCGTCTCCCGCTTCGACGCCTACCCGATGCCACGCGTCGATGAGTTACTGGGCCGACTGGGGGAAGCCCAGTTTATTACCACTCTCGACCTCAGCAAGGGCTATTGGCAGATCCCCCTCGAAGAGGCTTCGAAGGAAAAAACCGCCTTTGCCACCCCGTCTGGGCTATATCAATTCACTAGAATGCCATTCGGTCTCCATGGAGCCCCTGCCACCTTCCAGAGATTGATGGACCATATCCTACAGTCCCACCAGGACTATGCAGCTGCCTACCTCGATGACGTGGTTATATATAGTCGCCGTTGGGAGGACCATCTGCCCCGGGTCGCGGCGGTCCTAAGGTCCCTGCGACAGGCGGGCCTAACCGCCAACCCCAAAAAGTGCCGTATTGCCTGGAGGGAGACCACCTACCTTGGCTATACGGTTGGAGGGGGATGCGTCAAACCCCTTATAGGAAAGATCCAAGCCCTTCTGGATTGTCCGACCCCGACGACCAAGCGACACGTTCGGCAGTTCCTGGGCCTCGTAGGCTACTATCGACGGTTCATACCCCAGTTCGCGTCCATAGCGGCGCCCTTAACGGGGCTCCTGACTAAAGACCGCCCCCGGCAGGTACAATGGACACCAGAGTGTGAGGCCGCCTTTCGGACGCTTCAGAAGTGCCTCTGCCAGGAGCCGGTTCTATACAGTCCGGACTTTAAGCGCCCGTTCATCCTACAGACCGATGCCTCCGAGGTGGGGTTGGGGGCTGTCTTATCGCAAGAACTGAATGGGAAAGACCACCCCGTGATATACCTCAGCAGGAAGCTGTTCCCCCGGGAGAGGAATTACGCGGTTGTAGAAAAAGAAGCCCTGGCCGTGAAGTGGGCCTGCGACGCTCTCCGCTTCTACCTCCTCGGGGCACCGTTCACTTTGGTTACGGACCACGCCCCCCTCCGGTGGCTGATGCGGATGAAAGACAATATCCCCCGCATCATGCGTTGGTACCTGGCCTTGCAGCCCTATGCCTTTACTGTGCAGCATCGGGCTGGCAAGGACCACGCCAACGCGGACTTTCTATCCCGTCTAGGAGAAATGGAAGGACCTGGCCCCGGTACGCGGGAGCCGGTCTTGAGGGGGGGGGTGTGTAGTGATTCGGTGTGGCTCCCCTCCTGCCCAGAGGAGGGAGCACT
>NW_020709551.1:0-5547 GCF_002925995.2 Terrapene triunguis
TGTAATTAGGTAAGCTCCGGGGGGAAACGAGCCCTATTTGGCCAACAAACTGGCGACTCCGCCGGGACTTCTCTCCCTGTGGAGGACACTGACCGGCGACCGAAGGCGATTCCGAGGAGTGGCCACCTCGAGCTGTTGGTTTGCTCGGGCCTCGGGTCGTCACAATCGGTCGGGGCGGCTGTGTCCTCTCTAAAGAGAACTCCTAACGACACGGAGATAAGACGGTACCAGAAGAAGGGGAAGGTCCAACAGCCGGACGCGGCCACTCCGGGCGGTAAGTGCGTTTACCTCTTGGGTTTGAGGGATAACGCCCCCGCAGTGTAAATTGGGCCCTTTGGGTAATCCCTGTGTGGGAAGGTATTGTAGATGGACAAATGTTTTGTGGTTATGATAACAAAGCAGGCAACGTTTAATGAATAATTTCACTAACTTTCCTAGTCTGTGGGCCGTACTGGACAATTACTGGGACGTAGAAAAGCCCCAGGGCTTGCTTTTATTCTTGGCAGGGGTACTGTTTTTCTTCATACTAATGATATTCTGGAAGCCAAAATTGTGATAACCAGGTCTAGGACTTAAACCGACTCTAGCCGTACCGAGACTCCTGCGAGAGGAAACCCCGTGACCAGGATATCTTGATCGCAAAGGGGGTCGGTCGAACCCGTGACCAGGTTTAATTAGACAAGAGCATAATGGGGTCCGGACAAAGCACATATGCTGGGACACCCTTGGAATGTATGTTAACATATACGTTTATGGTGTTAAGAAATAGGACTGATATTTTGCTCAAGTGCCATTTGACTCCGACAGGCTCGGTAGTAACGGCTGCTAAACCCCAGAACCCTCCCACTGTTGTAATGCCAGAATCGGTGTCCCCTTCGGCTCCTTCACCCCCACAGGCTTTAGAGAGTACCCCCCCCCTTGGTGGGATTGTATCCGTTGATTATTGAGAGTGTGGTAGCCCGTCCAGGAACACAGGATCTTGTGTCATGTTGCTTTTAACATCTGGCTGCTTTTAAGGCAGAGGCAGGAAAATTCTCAACGAATCCAAGCAAGTTCATTTCTATCTTTGAAGGTTGTCTAGCTAGCCATAAGCCTCACGAGGGAGGACTCGGGTAGCCTTATGAGTAAGAATGTTTAAGGGAAGAGACCAGGAAGGGTGGGGGCTAGTTGAGAAACCCACCCTCCTAGCTAAATTGGTAGTGAAAAAAAAAAAGCCGGTGCCCATGGAAGGGACGGTTCAGCAAGAAAAGCAGAATCGGGCCCAAGCGGGCAGGCAACAGACAGAGAGATTGGAAAACAGGTTGGAAACTTTGAGGGCATAGTGGAAGGAAAAGAGTAAGTAATTATAAGCATGGGGATTTCAAATCCCCAGGACAATAATTGGAATGGTAAAATCTGAGTTGATTGGGTGTCGTTTTGGGAGACAAGCAAGTGATTTAAGAAAAGAGAGTGAGAAGTTAACTCTGTAGTTGCTAGAGGGAATCAAGCAGTGAAACTTGGTAGGAATGTCTGTAAGTAATTCAGGCAAGAGGTTATTTAAGTGGAATTATTCAACTATGAATACGTTAGTCTAATTTGCTGAAGAACACTCCTGCTGTATACAATCTGTGTTTTATAAGTTTGAGATGAATTGGTATTGTTTTAAAGTTGCAAAACTGAGAATACTTTTGCCAGACACAGGAAACTAGTGTTGTTTAAGGTATTTAGCATTTAATCCTTAAGGTGACTTAACGCTTTACAAGATTTAAAATGTTTTAACTAAAGACCAAAGGTTGTGGCTGCAGCAGGGTAGTCAAAGCCAGGAAAATAAAAGATTTGAATTTGTTTTTGGGTAACAAAATAGCAGATAAAAGATCTGGTAAAGAGAGAAGGCATTTAAGGTTTAAAAAGGGAAAGCTATTGGACACCAGAGGTTGTACAGAGTGGAATCCTCAGAAGTGAGTGTGCTTGTCCTGGTTTGTTGCTTCAAAGCTTTGCACAGAAGTTATGTTCACAGAATGAGTTAACTGAGAGGAAAATACAGCTGGCCTCAGTCCAAGGACATTGTTCATAGCCAAGACTTCGCTGACAACCAAGAAAAAGGGGGGGCCTGAATGTGCCCAAGCAAGTGAGATCTGCAAAATACTGCAAGGCATAATGAGGACAACAGAAGGGTTAAAAGGCAGTTTTGCTGGATAGTATTGGCTCAAGGATTTAAAAATTCCCCCACTCTGTTTAGACAGGCTTTGGCCAGAGACTTGGAGGAGTGGGATAATTCAGACAAAGCCCTCTTGCTGTAATATGTAGATGACTTGCTAATTGCTGCTGTGGATCTAATCCCTTGTCTCAGAGCTACTGTGAGTCTCCTAAACTTTATTGGACTGCGAGGATACAGGGTATCTCAAAGCAAAGCCCAAATTGCTCTTTCAGAGGTTCAATATCTGGGATTTCACATCAGGCAGGGAGAGAGACAGCTCTCAAACAAAAGGAAGGAGGCTGTCTGCCAAGTTCCCATCCCCAGCAAACGGCTTAGGGCATTCCTGGGCATGGCAGGTTTTTGCAGAATATGGATTCCAGAGTTTGGACTGTGGGCTAAACCTCTGTATGAATGTGTTAAGGGAGCGGAACATGACCCTTTTCACTGGTCCCCAGAAGCGGACAGGGCATTTCAGCTATTAAGTGCCTGGAAGCGTCCTGTGGCATACTTTTCTAAACAACTGGATCAATTTTCAAAGGGATGGCCAGCCTGTTTGAGGGCGGTCGCAGCTACTTCTCTAGTACTTGGGGAAGCGGAAAAGCTGACACTGGGAGGAACTGTGCAAGTGTATATGTTCCCCATATGGTCCGAGCCTTGCTGGACACTAAGGGTGGTCTTTGGCTCACACAGGCTCGGGTTGCTCGGTATCAGGCGAAGCTGTTAGAGAATCCTGAAGTCACCCTACAGATCTGTCCCTCCCTTAATCCAGCTACGCTGCTACCAAAAACAGAAAAGCAGGAACATGACTGTTTAGAAATCATAGATGTTCAGTATTCTAGCCGCCCAGATCTAAAAAAAAAATCAGCCACTCCCAAATGCTGACTTGGAATGGTATACAGATGGAAGTAGTACTCTTGTGGATGGGCAAAGGGGGGCTAGTTATGCTATTGTGTCTCTTCATGATACCGTGGAAGCTAAGAGTTTACCGGCAGGAACGTCGGCCCAGCTTGCTTAACTAGTGGCCCTGACCCGTGCCCTTGAGCTGGCAAAAGACAAACGGGTTAATATTTTTACTGACTCAAAGTATGCTTTTGGGGTATTGCATGCTTACGCTGGTTTGTGAAAGCAAAGGGAAATGCTAACAGCCCAAGGCTCTCAGGTCAAGCATGGGTCTCAAATTCTCCGGCTTTTAGGAGCAGTACAACTCCCCTCAGCAGTAGCAGTGGTACATTGCAAAGCCCATCAGAGGGAAGATCAAGATGTAATCAAGGGCAATGCCAGAGCAGACAAGGAAACTAAGCGAGCTGCTATCCTGAAATCACCAACTGAGGAGAATGCCCAAATGCATGCCCTCATCCTATCAGTGGGTGAGCTTGCAGCCCCTCAGTACTCCCAAGAGGACAGAAACCTGGCTGACAGTCTCGGTCTCCAGGAAAAGGAGGGATGGCTTTATTCCACAAAGGGAAAAATCCTCCTGCCCAAGGGCCTGATTCAACCAGTGTTGCAGGAACTGCATCAAACCACACACGCAGGCAGAGAGGCTCTTATCCAGCTCATGAATAAATATTTTCTAACCTCTGGACTTAAACCACTAACATCACAGGTACAAGCTGAAGGTTTAATCTGCCAAAAGAATAACCCTCGACCAGGAGTAGCAGTGCCACCAGCCACCCTGGAACCTACCCCAGGCCCAGGATTAGTGTGGCAAATAGACTTTACTGAGTTTCCCAGGACTCAAGGGTACAGGTACCTTCTCGTCTTAGTGGATCGATTCAGCGGACGGCCTGAGGCCTTCCCATGTCGCAACAACACTGCCAAGACAGTGGCTCTTAAGTTTGTTAAGGAGATCATTCCTCGCTTCGGCCTTCCTCAGTGGATGGAATCTGACAATGGAACACACTTCACATCTCAAGTGGTTCAAAAGATATCAAGTGCTCTGCAAATCCCCTGGAAACTCCACACACCCTGGTGACCACAAGCCAGTGGAGTAGTGGAATGCACAAATCAGACACTCAAGCGACACCTCTCAAAGGTCTGTCAGGAGGCCTCTCTTAAGTGGCCTGATGCTTTGCCCCTTGTGTTACTTTGCATTCGTGCTCTCCCTAAGGGCAGGATAGGGCTTAGTCCCTTCGAGCTTATGTTTGGAAGAGCATGGCCTATGAATGGTACCCCAGTTCTGGCAGGGGAATGGGAAGTGGGGTATGGTTTCTTGTCTCAGTACATGTGCCCTTTGTCTGCTGTTCTTTCTTTTCTTCACAGGCACACCAAAGATTCACAGCCTCTTTTGCTGGATACTCCGGTCCACTCCCTGCAGCCTGGTGACTCCGTTCTCGTGCGGACCTGGAAGGAAGAGCCTCTCCAAGAGAAGTGGAAGGGACCCCACACCATCCTGCTTGTCACCCATACAGCGGCAAAGGTCGAAGGACACAAGAACTGGATTCATCACTCTCGACTGAAAGCAGTGCCCATTCCTGAACAGTGGACTGTCCAGCCTGCGAAGAAGACTGCTAACGACTATTTGGGACTTAAGCTGTTATTCAAAAGACAGTAAAGATCACTGGGAATGCGTTGTGATCTTTCTGAACAGTCACAGCATATTCCCCACGAGAACCCTGAGCATTGGTTTTATTTTCTCACAGAAAGCCGACCTGGTCTATGTATTTGGTCTTGCTATTTTTTTGACTTGTTTAGTGTCAATAATTCTTGTTATCCTCTGGGTATTTGGGTTGTGGTAATTATAATATGGGTTTAGGTTTAGGGTCTCTCACAGCATTTCTTTTTATCACAGAGGCAATTCTTCTGTAACCTACTGTTTCACCCACATCGCATGCAGGATGGGGAGCCATTCCTGCAAATATGGCTACCAATATCTATGAGGCCCTGAAAATTGCCTTTGCCCATGAGTTCTCTCTCTCCAACTGTTGAATATGTGCCCAGACTCCCCATCATTCAGCGGGATTGCCCTGGAGAGTAGTACCCCAAAATTGGTCAGACTGTTGTCAAAGGTGGATGGTTACTAGCAGTAGCACCTCTGACAATTTAAGTTTTCCAATGATACCCTGGCCATAGAGAAAAGCATAAGTTCTGAGCTGTACCAGCTTCGATTGCTGGCTTTGCAGAACCGCCAGGCCCTAGATTATGTGTTAGCTTCACGGGGCGGGGTCTGTGCCCTTATTGGAGAAGAGTGTTGTACCTCCCATACCCCAGAAGTTCCCTTATATTCTCTTATTGATAATCCTAATTGCATGGAGCTTAATCGCATTTTGTCTTTAGAGTATGAGAAAACTCTGACAAAGGTTTGTTGAGTGTTCTCAAAGGGGGGATTGTTGGGATCCACTAGGCATAGCTACCAGGTAACTCGGGAGAGCGGA
>NW_020709552.1:0-1606 GCF_002925995.2 Terrapene triunguis
GGGTTCTGATCTCAGCCCCCCAGGGTCAATCTGGAGTCACCCCCGACTGCACTGGGGGCAGGGCTGGGTTCTGATCTCAGTCTCCTGGGGTCAATCCGAAGTCACCCCCGATTGAGTTTTGCGGGAAGGTTCAGGGCTCAGCTGCTCTTTTCCCCTCCACCTTCCTCCACCTCCCCGCCCCCCACATCCTTAACACTTAGCCTTGAGCAGCACAGATACTCACCTCCCGACACCTCGCTCCGCCCAGCCAGCCAGCAGCAGCCTGGGGAGGAAACAGCTTGTTAGGGACCAGATCCCAGGGCGACTGGATCCTACACTCTGGCCTCAGATCCCCCCCCCCCTCGGCCACACGCCCTGGTCTCAGATCCCCCCCATGGACCCACGCCCTGGTCTCAGATCCCCCCCATGGGCACATGCCCTGGTCTCAGATCCCCCTCATGGGCACACACCCTGGTCTCAGATCCCCCCCATGGGCACACGTCTTGGTCTCAGATCCCCCACCCCCCATGGGCACATGCCTGGGCCTCAGACCCCCCTCCCCCCATGGGAACATTTCCTGGCTGTCTGCAATACTCACCAAGGAAGAGGACAGTGAGAGCAGATGCCATGATGGGCAGTGAGGGGGCCCCTCAGAGCTGCCACCAACACCCCGGTGACCAGCTCCACTGAGCCCCAAATAAGGAACTCAGCTGGTGGCTGCAGCTAGAGGAAGTTGAGGATGTCTCGTCTCTTCCTGCATCCATCACACCTTGTCTTTAATCTGCAGGCGAAATCTAACGCAGCCAAAGTAAGCAGCAGGCCCTGCAAAACTGAGGAAACCCTGAGAGCTTCAGCCTGGCCAATCATGATGCAGCGCGCAGCTTGTTCATGTCTCTGTGGGGAGCGGGGACAGGTCACCCTCAATATACCCTGCAGCCTTGGGGAAGGTGCACCAGGCTGGGAGCCAGGAGACCACAGAGTCTAGTCTTCGGTCTTCAGCTGACCACGATTTCCATGAAGATTCCCCCCTCCCATCCTGTCCTTTCTTACATTCTGGAATCAACCCCCTCCCCCCGCCAAGTGTAGACAAGGGCCAAGAATGAAGACTGTGTTTTCTTCCACAATGTGATCATGCAATTAAAGGCTGGTGTTGTAATGCATGCGCATGTGCACGAGGGGGCAGAGTTAAGGTTGTTCAGGAAACTGTAACTGGCATTTCCTGGTGGTGGAGGATTTGACTCTGCAGCCTTCCTGCTCACCCTGCAAACCTGCCCACGTCTGAGGAGTGGGCGCGATGGGGGAACACCTGGGTTTGCTGCCCCTTGCACCATAACTGAGCAGTGAGGATGGCTTTACACTGTAACGCCTGGTTCAAAGGGTCTTTTCTCAGCATGTGAATTAAATAAACCAGGTTTAAAGGAAACCTGGAGTAAGAGAAATTCCATCCCCAGCCCCCAGCTGGGAGAGATCCGGGGACCTTCCAATGCCCCTGCAGAGACCCTGCCCCCGAGCTGGAGGAGACACTGTCAGTGGTTATGTGGCCAGGCCCCTAGAGAGGGATGTGACACAGGCTTTGTTTATGTTGGGATCCACTAGGCATAGCTACCAGGTAACTCGGGAGAGCGGA
>NW_020709553.1:0-2208 GCF_002925995.2 Terrapene triunguis
CCCCCCCCCCCCCACATCCTTAACACTTTGCCTTGAGCAGCACAGATACTCACCTCCCGACACCTTGCTCCGCCCAGCCAGCCAGCAGCAGCCTGGGGAGGAGACGGCTTGTTAGGGACCAGATCCCAGGGCGACTGGATCCTACACTCTGGCCTCAGATCCCCCCCCCCCTTGGGCACATGCCCTGGTCTCAGATCCCCCCCATGGGCACACACCCTGGTCTCAGATCCCCCCCTATGGGCTCATGCCCTGGTCTCAGATCCCCCCCATGGGCACACACCCTGGTCTCAGATCCCCCCATGGGCTCATGCCCGGGTCTCAGATCCCACCCATGGGCACACGTCTTGGTCTCAGACCCCCCTCCCCCCATGGGAACACTTCCTGGCTGTCTGCAATACTCACCGAGGAAGAGGACAGTGTGGAAGCAGAGAAAGAACTGTCAGAAAAGAACTGCTATGCATGACAGTTTGTTAGCAAGAGTCAGGCTAACTGTAACCCTGATAACGCGAGATTTGTAGAAGCGAGGATTGTGTGAGGCGGGTGAGAAAGTACTGTGTGAGAAGTTATTGTGACCTTGTATAGATAAGGTGTAGAAGACCTTGTGTAGATAAGGTATAGAAAATATTGTATGTTGGCAAGAGTCAAAACAAGTAAGGAATTAAGATATCAAGATGGCCTATGTATAATAAAATGCAGATGTCCCTCATTATTTTCTGTAATGAAAGGTATAAATGCTTGCTGTAATTAGGTACCAGGGAGAGAGACCTTAGCTCTCTCCCTCTGCACAATTGTGAGAGTTAATAAAGCATCTGACTTGCTGTACCCAAACAAAAAGTGAGAACTCAGTTTTTCTCCGACAACAGTGAGAGCAGATGCCATGATGGGGCAGTGAGGGGGTCCCTCAGAGCTGCCACCAACACCCCGGTGACCAGCTCCACCGAACCCCAAATAAGAAACTCAGCTGGTGGCTGCAGCTAGAGGAAGTTGAGGATGTCTCATCTCTTCCTGCATCCATCAGACCTTGTCTCTAATCTGCAGGCGAAATCTAACACAGCCAAAGTAAGCAGCAGGCCCTGCAAAACTGAGGAAACCCTGAGAGCTTCAGCCTGGCCAATCATGATGCAGCGCACAGCTTGTTCGTGTTTCTGTGGGGAGCGGAGACAGGTCACCCTCAATGTACCCTGCAGCCTTGGGGAAGGTGCACCAGGCTGGGAGCCAGGAGACCACAGAGTCTAGTCTTCGGTCTTCAGCTGACCACGATTTCCATGAGATTCCCCCCTCCCATCCTGTCCTTTCTTACATTGTGGAATCAACCCCCTCCCCCCGCCAAGTGTAGACAAGGGCCAAGAATGAAGACTGTGTTTTCTTCCACAACGTGATCATGCAATTAAAGGATGGTGTTGTAATGCATGTGCATGTGCACGAGGGGGCAGAGTTAAGGTTATTCAGGAAACTGTAACTGTGGCATTTCCTGGTGGTGGAGGATTTGACTCTGCAGCCTTCCTGCTCACCCTGCAAACCTGCCCACGTCTGAGGAGCGGGCGCGATGGGGGAACACCTGGGTTTGCTGCCCCTTGCACCATAACTGAGCAGTGAGGATGGCTTTACACTGTAACGCCTGGTTCAAAGGGTCTTTTCTCAGCGTGTGAATTAAATAAACCAGGTTTAAAGGAAACCTGGAGTAAGAGAAATTCCATCCCCAGCCCCCAGCTGGGAGAGATCCGGGGACCTTCCAATGCCCCTGCAGAGACCCTGCCCCCGAGCTGGAGGAGACACTGTCAGTGGTTATGTGGCCAGGACCCTAGAGAGGGATGTAACACAGGCTTTGTTTATATGCCATTGCCTAGAGGCCAGGAGGAAGCTGGGGGTCAGGAAGGTTTGACTCTGTTCCGGGCTCTGGCAGGGGAGTGGGGACAAGTGGTTAGAGCCGGGGGTGGAGCTGGGGTCAGGACTCCTGGTGCCACCGTCGTGGTGTCCCCCTCCGGGGCTCGCACACAGCACTGGGCCAGGCCGGGGCTGCATTAAAGGTGCATCAACTGCCCGGCCGAAGGGTCTCAATGAGCCTTCTTCAATCAGCCCCCTCGTCCCAGGGCCCCGACCCCCCTGCTCACCAGCTCCCCGGGAGCCTTCGCCCCCAGCCCCGGAGCAGGAGGGAGATGGACAGCAGATTCATTGTGAAGCAGGGTCATTTCCCCCACACACACAGCC
>NW_020709554.1:0-9830 GCF_002925995.2 Terrapene triunguis
TGGGATGCAGGAAGGGTGAGGGGTGAGGCAGGGGGTCGGGGTGCAGGATATGGCAAGGGGTCGGGGTGCAGGGTGCGGCAGGGGGCTCAGGGCAGGGGGTTCGGCTGCAGGAAGGGTTCGGGGGGGCAGGATCTGGCCCGGCACGTACCAGGGGCAGGGCAGGCTCCCTGCCTGCCTGCCTGTCTGCCCTGCTCCCGCAAGAGGCTGAAACGTGGGGAAGGGGGGCGGAGGGGCTGTGTGTTTCTGTTGCTTGAGGCACTGCCTCCAGCAGCTCCCATTGGCCACGGATCCCCATTCCCGGCCAATTGGAGTTGCTGGGGGCGCTGCCTGAAGTAACAGCCACACACAGCCCCTCCGCCCCCCCTTCCCCATGTTCCAGCCTCTTCCCGGAGCTGCGCAGGGCAGGGCAGGCAGGCAGGGAGCCTGCCCTGCTCCCGGTGCACGTCTGGCCGCCGCTCTGGTAAACACTGGGGGAGGGCGGGGGGGCTGCGAGGGGCTCGCGGGCCACAGAAAATCACCCCGTGGGCCGCGTGTTTGAGACCCCTGGTCTAACTATAGTGGATGTTGATTCCAAATCTGAGAGAAATCCTGTTGTTAAGACGTACAACTGCAGAAAGTTGTACCAGACTTCTACTTAGGTATATACTTTATGTGAACATAACTTCCTTCAAGCTGACAACCTTCATCAGCACCTTTAAATCTGGTTCTAATGCTCATCTTCTAACCTAGCTCCTCCCAACAACCTTCATTGTTTTTGGCTGCATCACATTGGATGCCAATAGTATAGTGGTTACTTCTTATACATTCAATCACGATTAGAGCTGCTATCATCCTGGCAGCTCAATTACTTACATGGTTTGTCTAACTTATTTCCTTTTCTCATTTATCATCAAAGCTGAACATGCATCTTGACCCTTCCAGATAGGGTTATTGCAGTGTACTATACATGAAACTATACTTGAAACATGGCTAGCCAGAAGCATGAATGGTATGTCATCTGATAATAGTGTTAGCCATAGGGAGCACATTACACAGTGCTTCAAAGACTTCACTGGCTTCCTGTTAGCTCTGGTTGCCCTTCAAGGTGTTGAGCTTGATATTTAAAGTCCTGCTGGTGTGGATCCTAGCTATCTGCAATACCACTTCACTCCCTTTGTCCTAAATAAAGACAGGACAAATATTACATTGTGTGTGAAGCATTGCTTCCCCTGGGGTAGAGTGAGGTGTAGGAAAGAAAACCAGGAGGTGAACGGATTGGTTTAGATGGAACTCTGAGACAAGCTTGGCTAGACACTGGGGATGAAGTCTAAGAGTAACCCTGTCCTTATGAACCACTGTACATGGAGGACCCCTCATGAGGGCCTGAATCTCCCCTGCTCTCCTAGCTGATACAACGACCATCAGAAAAAGTCATCTTTGTCAGATGCTATAGAGAGCAGGTTGCTAAGGGTTAAAAGGGTGGGGGGACGACCCATGAACCCTGCTAATACTAATATAATTATTAAGGTTCCAAGGAGGAGGGGGTTTCCCATTGAGAACAAAATGCATGTCAAAATTTAGGGGCAAGTTGCAATTGTTTTATCTCCTAGTTTCTCCCATGGGCACTCCTTTCCAAGTGACAGGCCTCAGCCTGCACTCCTGCCAAGCACTAGGAACTCTGTGGTTCAGCCACTTTGGACTGGATCACCAGGCTACACCACCCTCTGTTCCCACACTCGTGACCTGTAGCCTGGTTACAGGGCAAGTGATGCCTTATATCCCCTTGTAGTCCCTCACAATTGCACTGCTTAGGTGACAGGTTTCATTACCTTCACCTCTCTCTTGGTAGAACACAAAATGCCTATAATAATTATTATCAGCCAGGCTGAGGAAACCCTGCCCCTGCTTCCTGGTTGCAGGGTCCGGGCAATCTGTCAGTGCCTGGACTTTATTCACAAGGGGGTATAGTTGGCCATGACCCACAGTGTACCTACAGTGTGTCACTTCTCTTTGCCACAGGTGGCATTTGGCTGGGTTTGCCCTAAGTCCTGCCTTCTCAAGGGCTTTGAACTATGGTGATATGACGTAGGTGGTCCTCACATCTGCACAGGTGCTCGGTCCAGGCATGGCATGGATTGAGGGCCCAACACGGGAGGGTATGGAGTTATGAGAGAGCCTTCCTGGCATTCAGGAGACTGATGTGGTAAATCTGTATTTCCTTGCACCTCCTGGGCTGATGGATCTCATAGTCAACTGGACCTACCTTCCTCACCACTTCAATCAGCCCTGCCATTGAACCAACAGTTTACACTGAGAGGTGGGGAGAAGCAACAACACCTAGTTGCCTGGTTCCAAAGTTCACAGCCAGGCCTCTGGTTGTAGACTTGTTCCTGTGTTTGCTGGACTTGCAACAGGTTTTCCTTGGTCCTTTCCCTAGTGTCTTCAATCTCTCGCATAGTTGGAGCATGTAGGACACTGAGCCCAAGATCCAGATCTCCTGCTCTTCCCAGGCTTTCTGGAGGAGGTATAAAATCCCCCTGGGCTGCCTCCCATATAGAAGCTTAAAGGGTGAGAATCCAGTGGAGGCTTGGGGGACCTCCCATATGGCAAACAGTAACTATGGTAGTAACCAGTCCCAGTGTCGGGTCTGAATCAACAAACTTTCTCAACATGACGTTTAGGGTCTTGCTGAATCTCTCCACGAGCCCATCTGTCTGTGGATGGTAATGGAGGTCTTGAGGGTCTTGATCTTTAGAAATTCACACAGCTCCTGCATCCAGAGCGGTCACAATGGAATACTCTGGGATAGCTCCCGGAGGCCAATACCATCGAATTCCGTCCACACTGCCCCAAATTCGACCCAGCAGGGTCAATTTCACCACTAATCCCCTCGTCAGGGAGGAGTACAGTAATCAATTTTAAGAGCCCTTTAAGTCGACAAAAAATGGCTTCGTCATGTGGACGGGTGCAGGGTTAAATCGATCTAATGCTGGTAAATTCGACCTAAACTCGTAGTGTAGAGCAGGGCTCAGATGTCCAACGGGGTCCAAACACCAAGTAAAACCGTTTTACCCTGTATAAAGATTATACAGGGTAAACTCATAAATTGTTTGCCCTCTATAACACTGATAGAGAGAGATGCACAGCTGTTTGCCCCCCCCCCCAGGTATTAATTACATACTCTGAGTTAATTAATAAGTAAAAAGTGATTTTATTAAATACAGAAAGTAGGATTTAAGTAGTTCCAAGTAGTGACAGACAGAACAAAGTGAATTACCAAGTGAAATAAAATAAAACATGCAAATCTAAGCCTAATACAGTAATACAACTGAGTACAGATAAAATCTCACCCTGAGAGATGTTTCAATAAGTTTCTTTCACAGCCTAGACGCCTTCCTAGTCTGGGCACAGTCCTTTCCCCTGGTACAGCCCTTGTTCTAGCTCAGGTGGTAGCTAGGGGATTCCTCATGATGGCTGCCTCTCTTTGTTCTGTTCTACCCATTTATATATCTTTTACATAAAGTGGGAATCCTTTGTCCCTCTCTGGGTTCCTACCCCATCCTTCTCAATGGAAAAGCACCAGGTTAAAGATGGATTCCAGTTCAGGTGACATGATCACATGTCACTGTAAGACTTCATTACCCACTTGCTAGCACACACACATACAGGGAGACTTACAAGTAAAACAGAGCCATCTGCAGACAATTGTCCTGGTTAATGGGAGTCATCAACCAGATTCCAAACCACCATTAATGGCCCACACTTTGCATAATTACAATAGGCCCTCGGAGTTATATTTCATATTTCTAGTTTCAGATACAAGAATGATACATTTATACAAATAGGATGACCCCACTCAGTAGATTATAAGCTTTGTAATGATACCTTACAAGAAATCTTTTGCATGAAGCATATTCCAGTTACATTATATTTAAATTCATTAGCATATTTTCATAAAATCATATAGAGTGGAACGTCACACCACCCACATCTAAAGGTCCCTCCTTCAGCCTAAGGGGAGGAGATGATGAACCCAGGGCTCAAGTAAGTTTGGGGGACAATCACAGGGTCAAAAGCAGAAAGCCAGAGGGGGACATCAACCAGAGAATCCCGGACAGAGCCCACTGCTCCTCGATGGTATCCAGGGAGCCAGTGGATGCGGCCCCGAGGAACTCTGCCCGGCGATGTGACTTCAGGAAGGAACTTAAAGAGGCTCCACAGTCACAGAGCACCTGCTGGTCCAACATTCTTCTCCTGTTTTGATGGACAGCCACCTTGGCTATCGCCAGGAGGAGGTTGACAAGGGGGACTCACGACTTCATGGGGCCACAGATGAGGTGTGCGAATATCAGGAGATGCAGGGAGAAGTGCAGCCAGAACCTGAGGGGAAGGTTCTGGAGGGGCTGGAAAAAGGGCTGCAACCTGGCGCACTCAAGGTAGATGTGTGCCAGTGTTGGCAAAGAATCTTTAGTTATGGTTTCTATGTTGGCCATATTGGTTTTTAATTTATTGTTGGCCTCCATGTTGGGAGACCTTCTTCATGCCCACGTCTGGCGCCTTTTCTAAAAAGTGCAGGGAAAAAGGGAAGGTCACCTGACTACCATCTGCTCAGCAACAGAGAGGTTATTTAAGGGGGCGTTCACCTGCCGCAAAGGGCTATTTGCCATTTGTCTGCCAGAGGCAGTAGCTGGGCTGTGATCTCTTCAGGTAGCTGAGGGACAGTCCTGTAAGGCTATTTGCCCCCCTCGGCTGCCATAAGTAGTAGCCAGGCTGCTATCCTTGCTACTGTGGCGCTTGAACGTTAGTGCTCTCCAGCCACAGAGAAGTGTCTGGTGCGACCAGCAGGTAGTAGGAGCAGCCCAGTAACCCACATAGAGCACAGCTGCTAGGGTAGAGTTAGAACAGATCAGGGTTGCAGACAGGATCTGGTTATACCTGGTTCTTCGAATCATACCCACACTCACCGGTAACATCACGTGATTCGTTCGCATTCTCCACACACGACGATGTGTCAAGAGCAGAAGAATGGAAGAAAGAAGACAAGCCATTGTCTACTTACCAAGGTTCCTGAGTGCCTGGTCCTGAAGTCCTGGTCCTGCATCCTGCAATCCTCTCCCGAGTCCTATGTCTGATTCTTGATCCCTGTGGCATCCACCTACTTGCTTCTCCTGTCATCAAGATATGGTAGTGTGATTAAGTTTGTTTCTTGTTATATTTCCCCTAGTGTTTCTGTAAGGACCTTGGGGTTCTGGCTTCAAGCCAGAACCCCATCTATTGACAACCAAGTTTCTTTTATTATTGATAGTGAAGTTGGGGTCCTTATTAACTGTACACCTATGTTAAATAAACCTTACCTGGTTGCACCTCGCAATTCAGTCAAGTCTTCTATCACTAAGTAAGCGGGCCATGATTAGATACGGGTGGGGATGGAGAACCTGAGGTTGGGCCCTTCTGACACAAACACGCGCACCCACACATGCACAAATGCACACTTACTTCTAGGTCCTTGGCCCAACACGAGGGTCTCCCTCATACCGCAGAAGGGGCAAGTCTTAGGCAGGGGGATGAATCATGCCAAGTACATGCATTTGCTCACAGCTCCATGAAAGAGCTGCCAACTAATATCCCCGGCAGGCCAGGGGACCAGGGTGGAATACAGATTGTCCCACTGGGGTTCCTCCTTCTCCACAAGTGGTAGGCGGTGCCACCACTTGGTGTCGGGGCAGGACATGAGGGTTAGGAAGTGAAGGGTATGGAGCACGAGCGCCTACAACTGTTTCCTAGGCACATTTCAGAAACTGACTGGCTGCAGATTGCACAGCTGGCTCAGGTGACGCATATGGGGCAACAGGGTTGCGGGGCTCATGGGGCTGGGGCCCAGAGGCGAGGTCCGGAGGGCCAGGGTTGAGGGGCAGACAGGAAGCACCCTCACATAGGATCCACTCGAGGAAGGCCCGAGCGGCGGATGGTAATGCTTCCCTCACCTCCTGGAGTATAGGATGGTGGCTACGAGGGGTGGAGAGCCCCATGTGCCAGCCAAGCACTAGGGGGTCCACCCAGTCCCTCCTGTAGTCCAGGAGGTCTCTGATCCTGGTGGTACCTGCCAGGACCAACCTCTGGTGCAACAAGGGAGACTCTGTACCCTACACACTGAGATGGGGGTTGTGTAGCAGGAGCTCTGTAAGGAGGTCCTCCCCCTTGACAGCTGCTACAGACCTGGTCGCCGAGACCAGCTTCCAGGTCCAGAGGTGGTCCTGGTAGAAGACTGGCAGCTTGGAGAGGGCTTGCGGGAGACCCCTTGGATGGAGGTAGAAGAGCTGCCGGTCGTATCAAAGCCCTCAGAGGTGGTAAAGGAAAGTGTGTCGCAGAGCGCTCCATGCCAGACTAACTGCACCATAAAGGAGTCTCTCCAGGGCCTGGAGGCAGAAGACATGGATATGACTGTGGCAGAGATGCATGGGAGCTGAAAAAGCAGAAGTAGCAGATTGCAGTATGTGGCTGATTTAGCAATCCTTGTGGTGGTGCTGGTAACACTTCCAGTTTGGTTGTGTTAATTGTCATGTGAAAAATAAGATTATTAGGAGGTAATGAAACCGTTAAGAGATGCAGGAAAGACCTGATCTGGTAAATGATATTGTAACATGGAATCTTCCATCTGAGCATCCTCTCATGTCCAAGTTTGCCTCTGCAGTGCTCTGCCCCTATTTTTCCCTTCTACAGGGTTCCTCAAGAAAGCCCCACACAGGTTACCATTCAATCACAGCCTTCCTGGGGTCTGGTTTCTCTATTTACAAAATTCTAAAAGCAAACACAAATAACAGTTCCACCCAACCTTAATCTGAGCACAGTTCCTCCTCCCTGGCTCCCCAGGTACTGTCTCAGCTGGGTCTTCTTCCCCAGCCCTAACATCCTTCTTCAGAGACCTCTGCAGGAGACCATCTCTCCCTGCAGCTTCACTCTACAGCTCTGCTTCTAGCTCTGCCTGCAGTGAACACCCTCTGGCCCTCGATAGCTCAGGTGCAGCCCTGACCACTTAACGAGCTCAGCTGGGAGCACAGGCTCTAGCACAGGGGCACTGGACCTGTTTCAATCACAGGGGGTCACCCTGTCCCACCCTGTCACAAGCATGGAAAGCAAGAAAACTTTTGTGTGGGACAGAGGAAACTGATTGAAAGGGATGGGTCATCACATTCACTCTGGCATAGGCTGGTGATTCTTGCTTGAGTCATCATAGATCACAGATCTTGGGAGACAGACCTGTCCTCGCTTACAGACAACCCCCCAACCTGAAGCAAATACTCACCAGCAACCACACATCACTGAACAAAAACACTGACCCAGGAACCTATCATTGCAACAAAGCCCGATGCCAACTCTGTCCACATATCTATTCAAGTGACATCATCATAGGACCTAATCACAGCCATGCCATCAGGGGCTCGTTCACCTGCACATCTACCAATGTGATATATGCCATCATGTGCCAGCAGTGCCCCTCTGCCATGTACAGTGGCCAAACTGGACAGTCTCTACGCAAAAGAATTAATGGACACAAATCTGACATCAGGAATCATAACATTCAAAAACCAGTAGGAGAACACTTTAACCTGTCTGGTCATTCAATGACAGACCTGCGGGTGGCAATTTTGCAACAGAAAAGCTTCAAAAACAGACTCCAACGAGAAACTGCTGAGCTGGAATTGATATGCAAACTAGATACAATCAACTTAGGCTTGAACAGAGACTGGAAATGGCTGAGCCATTACAAACATTGAATCCATCTCCCCATGTAAGTATTCTCACACTTCTTATCAAACTGTCTGTACTGGGCTATCTTGATTATCACTTCAAAAGTTTTTTTTCTCTTACTTAATTGGCCTCTCAGAGTTGGTAAGACAACTCCCACCTTTTCATGCTCTCTGTATGTGTATATATATCCCCTCAATATATGTTCCATTCTATGCATCCGAAGAAGTGGGCTGTAGCCCACAGAAGCTTATGCTCAAATAAATTTGTTAGTCTCTAAGGTGCCACAAGTACTCCTGTTCTTCGAGGTAAGGTTTCTTCCAATAATTAAATATATTGCAATACTTACTGATTATGATTAGTTTCTTGATCTGTCATTAAATCTCTAAAATTTTGTATTTCGTGCTTGCAGTTGCACAGAGAATGTGGACCAGAGCGTTCGGCTGTTCATAAATTTGTAACAGCACCTTCCTCCAGGCAAATATTAAATATCTTCGCCTACTGTGTTAGGTAATAATATATAATATGTTCCCTTCTTTGATTTAAATATAAATTGAAATATACATTATACTAATTACTGCATTCCATTATTTCAGAGATCTCTTTCCATTTTTTATCTAACATAAAAAATGAATAAAGAGACCGATAAGGCTGGTGAGAAGAGGAAGAGGACTGCAGGAGTAGACAAAGATCCATTCACGTCAAAACGAAAACAACGGGATAGCACCCCCGACAGAGTATTGAAGACTCGGGGTGAACTTCCACCAAAAGAGAAGCCATCTACTTTCAAAAAAGCCTTTCAAGACTCATGGCTTCAAGAAGGTAAATACAAAGACTGGCTGCAGAAAGTAGAAAACAATCCTTTTTTAGCTTATTGCACATGTTGTGATATAAAAATCCAGGCAGGTACTAGTAAGTTAGATAAGCAAGCTAATGGTAAAAAACATAAACAAAAGGTTGAGACAGTATCTCATACAAAGAAAATTGATGATATGTTTAATAAACAAGATTGTGAAATTAAAAAAGCACAAAAATTTGAAGAGCAAGTTAAAAATGCAGAGATTAGAATGGCCTGTTACTTTGCTGAACACAATGTCAGGGTATGTCTACACTACGAAATTAGGTCGAATTAATAGAAGCCGGTTTTATAGAAATCGGTTGTATACAGCCGATTGTGTGTGTCTCCACATAAAATGCTCTAAGTGCTCTAGTTGGCGGACCGCGTCCCCAGTACCGAGGCTAGCGTCGACTTCCGGAGCATTGCACTATGGGTAGCTATCCCACAGTTCCCGCAGTCTCCGCCGCCCACTGGAATTCTGGGTTGAGATCCCAATGCCCGAATGATGCAAAACAGTGTCGCGGGGGGTTCTGGGTACATGTCGTCAGGCCCCTCCCCCTCCGTCAGAGCAATGGCAGACAATAGATTCGCGCCTTTTTACCTGGGTTACCTGTGCAGACAACATACCATGGCAAGCATGGAGCCCGCTCAGCTCAGCTCACCGTCACCATATGTCATCTGGGTGCCGGCAGACGTGGGACTGCATTGCTAAACAGCAGCAGCAGCTAACTGCCTTTTGGCGGTAGACGGTGCAGCATGACTGGTAGCCTTCATCGGCGATCTGGGTGCTGGCAGCCATGGGGCTGGCAGCCGTAGGGCTGCATTGCACCGGCCCTTGCCTTTTGCCTTTTGGCAGTAGATGGTTTATTACGACTGGTAACTGTCCTTGTCGTACAGCAGTGGCTGTAGATCATGGGCACCTGGGCAGACATGCTCAGTCCAGCAGTGGCTGGAACTCCGTATGTCCCCCATCCCCCCAGTCATATTCTGCTGCCTTCACAATGATGATGATGGCTATCAGTCGTAGTACGCCATTTTCTGCCAAGCGCCCTGTTGGATCATCGCACATTAGCAGAGTCTTCCCTGAGCAGCAGATCGTGCAATAGGCCTGAAGGCTACTGCCAAGCGCCCAGTATTTGCTGCCAAGCACCCAGAAGATGCCGAGGGCTATCAGTCATGCTGCACCGTCGTCTTAAGATGTAAAAAATAGATTTGTTCTATATTTCATTTGCTTCCCCCCTCCCTCCGTCAAATCAACGGCCTGCTA
>NW_020709555.1:0-9831 GCF_002925995.2 Terrapene triunguis
TGGGATGCAGGAAGGGTGAGGGGTGAGGCAGGGGGTCGGGGTGCAGGATATGGCAAGGGGTCGGGGTGCAGGGTGCGGCAGGGGGCTCAGGGCAGGGGGTTCGGCTGCAGGAAGGGTTCGGGGGGGCAGGATCTGGCCCGGCACGTACCAGGGGCAGGGCAGGCTCCCTGCCTGCCTGCCTGTCTGCCCTGCTCCCGCAAGAGGCTGAAACGTGGGGAAGGGGGGGCGGAGGGGCTGTGTGTTTCTGTTGCTTGAGGCACTGCCTCCAGCAGCTCCCATTGGCCACGGATCCCCGTTCCCGGCCAATTGGAGTTGCTGGGGGCGCTGCCTGAAGTAACAGCCACACACAGCCCCTCCGCCCCCCCTTCCCCATGTTCCAGCCTCTTCCCGGAGCTGCGCAGGGCAGGGCAGGCAGGCAGGGAGCCTGCCCTGCTCCCGGTGCACGTCTGGCCGCCGCTCTGGTAAACACTGGGGGAGGGCGGGGGGGCTGCGAGGAGCTCGCGGGCCACAGAAAATCACCCCGTGGGCCGCGTGTTTGAGACCCCTGGTCTAACTATAGTGGATGTTGATTCCAAATCTGAGAGAAATCCTGTTGTTAAGACGTACAACTGCAGAAAGTTGTACCAGACTTCTACTTAGGTATATACTTTATGTGAACATAACTTCCTTCAAGCTGACAACCTTCATCAGCACCTTTAAATCTGGTTCTAATGCTCATCTTCTAACCTAGCTCCTCCCAACAACCTTCATTGTTTTTGGCTGCATCACATTGGATGCCAATAGTATAGTGGTTACTTCTTATACATTCAATCACGATTAGAGCTGCTATCATCCTGGCAGCTCAATTACTTACATGGTTTGTCTAACTTATTTCCTTTTCTCATTTATCATCAAAGCTGAACATGCATCTTGACCCTTCCAGATAGGGTTATTGCAGTGTACTATACATGAAACTATACTTGAAACATGGCTAGCCAGAAGCATGAATGGTATGTCATCTGATAATAGTGTTAGCCATAGGGAGCACATTACACAGTGCTTCAAAGACTTCACTGGCTTCCTGTTAGCTCTGGTTGCCCTTCAAGGTGTTGAGCTTGATATTTAAAGTCCTGCTGGTGTGGATCCTAGCTATCTGCAATACCACTTCACTCCCTTTGTCCTAAATAAAGACAGGACAAATATTACATTGTGTGTGAAGCATTGCTTCCCCTGGGGTAGAGTGAGGTGTAGGAAAGAAAACCAGGAGGTGAACGGATTGGTTTAGATGGAACTCTGAGACAAGCTTGGCTAGACACTGGGGATGAAGTCTAAGAGTAACCCTGTCCTTATGAACCACTGTACATGGAGGACCCCTCATGAGGGCCTGAATCTCCCCTGCTCTCCTAGCTGATACAACGACCATCAGAAAAAGTCATCTTTGTCAGATGCTATAGAGAGCAGGTTGCTAAGGGTTAAAAGGGTGGGGGGACGACCCATGAACCCTGCTAATACTAATATAATTATTAAGGTTCCAAGGAGGAGGGGGTTTCCCATTGAGAACAAAATGCATGTCAAAATTTAGGGGCAAGTTGCAATTGTTTTATCTCCTAGTTTCTCCCATGGGCACTCCTTTCCAAGTGACAGGCCTCAGCCTGCACTCCTGCCAAGCACTAGGAACTCTGTGGTTCAGCCACTTTGGACTGGATCACCAGGCTACACCACCCTCTGTTCCCACACTCGTGACCTGTAGCCTGGTTACAGGGCAAGTGATGCCTTATATCCCCTTGTAGTCCCTCACAATTGCACTGCTTAGGTGACAGGTTTCATTACCTTCACCTCTCTCTTGGTAGAACACAAAATGCCTATAATAATTATTATCAGCCAGGCTGAGGAAACCCTGCCCCTGCTTCCTGGTTGCAGGGTCCGGGCAATCTGTCAGTGCCTGGACTTTATTCACAAGGGGGTATAGTTGGCCATGACCCACAGTGTACCTACAGTGTGTCACTTCTCTTTGCCACAGGTGGCATTTGGCTGGGTTTGCCCTAAGTCCTGCCTTCTCAAGGGCTTTGAACTATGGTGATATGACGTAGGTGGTCCTCACATCTGCACAGGTGCTCGGTCCAGGCATGGCATGGCTTGAGGGCCCAACACGGGAGGGTATGGAGTTATGAGAGAGCCTTCCTGGCATTCAGGAGACTGATGTGGTAAATCTGTATTTCCTTGCACCTCCTGGGCTGATGGATCTCATAGTCAACTGGACCTACCTTCCTCACCACTTCAATCAGCCCTGCCATTGAACCAACAGTTTACACTGAGAGGTGGGGAGAAGCAACAACACCTAGTTGCCTGGTTCCAAAGTTCACAGCCAGGCCTCTGGTTGTAGACTTGTTCCTGTGTTTGCTGGACTTGCAACAGGTTTTCCTTGGTCCTTTCCCTAGTGTCTTCAATCTCTCGCATAGTTGGAGCATGTAGGACACTGAGCCCAAGATCCAGATCTCCTGCTCTTCCCAGGCTTTCTGGAGGAGGTATAAAATCCCCCTGGGCTGCCTCCCATATAGAAGCTTAAAGGGTGAGAATCCAGTGGAGGCTTGGGGGACCTCCCATATGGCAAACAGTAACTATGGTAGTAACCAGTCCCAGTGTCGGGTCTGAATCAACAAACTTTCTCAACATGACGTTTAGGGTCTTGCTGAATCTCTCCACGAGCCCATCTGTCTGTGGATGGTAATGGAGGTCTTGAGGGTCTTGATCTTTAGAAATTCACACAGCTCCTGCATCCAGAGCGGTCCCAATGGAATACTCTGGGATAGCTCCCGGAGGCCAATACCGTCGAATTCCGTCCACACTGCCCCAAATTCGACCCAGCAGGGTCAATTTCACCACTAATCCCCTCGTCAGGGAGGAGTACAGTAATCAATTTTAAGAGCCCTTTAAGTCGACAAAAAATGGCTTCGTCATGTGGACGGGTGCAGGGTTAAATCGATCTAATGCTGGTAAATTCGACCTAAACTCGTAGTGTAGAGCAGGGCTCAGATGTCCAACGGGGTCCAAACACCAAGTAAAACCGTTTTACCCTGTATAAAGATTATACAGGGTAAACTCATAAATTGTTTGCCCTCTATAACACTGATAGAGAGAGATGCACAGCTGTTTGCCCCCCCCCCCAGGTATTAATTACATACTCTGAGTTAATTAATAAGTAAAAAGTGATTTTATTAAATACAGAAAGTAGGATTTAAGTAGTTCCAAGTAGTGACAGACAGAACAAAGTGAATTACCAAGTGAAATAAAATAAAACATGCAAATCTAAGCCTAATACAGTAATACAACTGAGTACAGATAAAATCTCACCCTGAGAGATGTTTCAATAAGTTTCTTTCACAGCCTAGACGCCTTCCTAGTCTGGGCACAGTCCTTTCCCCTGGTACAGCCCTTGTTCTAGCTCAGGTGGTAGCTAGGGGATTCCTCATGATGGCTGCCTCTCTTTGTTCTGTTCTACCCATTTATATATCTTTTACATAAAGTGGGAATCCTTTGTCCCTCTCTGGGTTCCTACCCCGTCCTTCTCAATGGAAAAGCACCAGGTTAAAGATGGATTCCAGTTCAGGTGACATGATCACATGTCACTGTAAGACTTCATTACCCACTTGCTAGCACACACACATACAGGGAGACTTACAAGTAAAACAGAGCCATCTGCAGACAATTGTCCTGGTTAATGGGAGTCATCAACCAGATTCCAAACCACCATTAATGGCCCACACTTTGCATAATTACAATAGGCCCTCGGAGTTATATTTCATATTTCTAGTTTCAGATACAAGAATGATACATTTATACAAATAGGATGACCCCACTCAGTAGATTATAAGCTTTGTAATGATACCTTACAAGAAATCTTTTGCATGAAGCATATTCCAGTTACATTATATTTAAATTCATTAGCATATTTTCATAAAATCATATAGAGTGGAACGTCACACCACCCACATCTAAAGGTCCCTCCTTCAGCCTAAGGGGAGGAGATGATGAACCCAGGGCTCAAGTAAGTTTGGGGGACAATCACAGGGTCAAAAGCAGAAAGCCAGAGGGGGACATCAACCAGAGAATCCCGGACAGAGCCCACTGCTCCTCGATGGTATCCAGGGAGCCAGTGGATGCGGCCCCGAGGAACTCTGCCCAGCGACGTGACTTCAGGAAGGAACTTAAAGAGGCTCCACAGTCACAGAGCACCTGCTGGTCCAACATTCTTCTCCTGTTTTGATGGACAGCCACCTTGGCTATCGCCAGGAGGAGGTTGACAAGGGGGACTCACGACTTCATGGGGCCACAGATGAGGTGTGCGAATATCAGGAGATGCAGGGAGAAGTGCAGCCAGAACCTGAGGGGAAGGTTCTGGAGGGGCTGGAAAAAGGGCTGCAACCTGGCGCACTCAAGGTAGATGTGTGCCAGTGTTGGCAAAGAATCTTTAGTTATGGTTTCTATGTTGGCCATATTGGTTTTTAATTTATTGTTGGCCTCCATGTTGGGAGACCTTCTTCATGCCCACGTCTGGCGCCTTTTCTAAAAAGTGCAGGGAAAAAGGGAAGGTCACCTGACTACCATCTGCTCAGCAACAGAGAGGTTATTTAAGGGGGCGTTCACCTGCCGCAAAGGGCTATTTGCCATTTGTCTGCCAGAGGCAGTAGCTGGGCTGTGACCTCTTCAGGTAGCTGAGGGACAGTCCTGTAAGGCTATTTGCCCCCCTCGGCTGCCATAAGTAGTAGCCAGGCTGCTATCCTTGCTACTGTGGCGCTTGAACGTTAGTGCTCTCCAGCCACAGAGAAGTGTCTGGTGCGACCAGCAGGTAGTAGGAGCAGCCCAGTAACCCACATAGAGCACAGCTGCTAGGGTAGAGTTAGAACAGATCAGGGTTGCAGACAGGATCTGGTTATACCTGGTTCTTCGAATCATACCCACACTCACCGGTAACATCACGTGATTCGTTCGCATTCTCCACACACGACGATGTGTCAAGAGCAGAAGAATGGAAGAAAGAAGACAAGCCATTGTCTACTTACTAAGGTTCCTGAGTGCCTGGTCCTGAAGTCCTGGTCCTGCATCCTGCAATCCTCTCCCGAGTCCTATGTCTGATTCTTGATCCCTGTGGCATCCACCTACTTGCTTCTCCTGTCATCAAGATATGGTAGTGTGATTAAGTTTGTTTCTTGTTATATTTCCCCTAGTGTTTCTGTAAGGACCTTGGGGTTCTGGCTTCAAGCCAGAACCCCATCTATTGACAACCAAGTTTCTTTTATTATTGATAGTGAAGTTGGGGTCCTTATTAACTGTACACCTATGTTAAATAAACCTTACCTGGTTGCACCTCGCAATTCAGTCAAGTCTTCTATCACTAAGTAAGCGGGCCATGATTAGATACGGGTGGGGATGGAGAATCTGAGGTTGGGCCCTTCTGACACAAACACGCGCACCCACACATGCACAAATGCACACTTACTTCTAGGTCCTTGGCCCAACACGAGGGTCTCCCTCATACCGCAGAAGGGGCAAGTCTTAGGCAGGGGGATGAATCATGCCAAGTACATGCATTTGCTCACAGCTCCATGAAAGAGCTGCCAACTAATATCCCCGGCACGCCAGGGGACCAGGGTGGAATACAGATTGTCCCACTGGGGTTCCTCCTGCTCCACAAGTGGTAGGCGGTGCCACCACTTGGTGTCGGGGCAGGACATGAGGGTTAGGAAGTGAAGGGTATGGAGCACGAGCGCCTACAACTGTTTCCTAGGCACATTTCAGAAACGGACTGGCTGCAGATTGCACAGCTGGCTCAGGTGACGCATATGGGGCAACAGGGTTGCGGGGCTCATGGGGCTGGGGCCCAGAGGCGAGGTCCGGAGGGCCAGGGTTGAGGGGCAGACAGGAAGCACCCTCACATAGGATCCACTCGAGGAAGGCCCGAGCGGCGGATGGTAATGCTTCCCTCACCTCCTGGAGTATAGGATGGTGGCTACGAGGGGTGGAGAGCCCCATGTGCCAGCCAAGCACTAGGGGGTCCACCCAGTCCCTCCTGTAGTCCAGGAGGTCTCTGATCCTGGTGGTACCTGCCAGGACCAACCTCTGGTGCAACAAGGGAGACTCTGTACCCTACACACTGAGATGGGGGTTGTGTAGCAGGAGCTCTGTAAGGAGGTCCTCCCCCTTGACAGCTGCTACAGACCTGGTCGCCGAGACCAGCTTCCAGGTCCAGAGGTGGTCCTGGTAGAAGACTGGCAGCTTGGAGAGGGCTTGCGGGAGACCCCTTGGATGGAGGTAGAAGAGCTGCCGGTCGTATCAAAGCCCTCGGAGGTGGTAAAGGAAAGTGTGTCGCAGAGCGCTCCATGCCAGACTAACTGCACCATAAAGGAGTCTCTCCAGGGCCTGGAGGCAGAAGACATGGATATGACTGTGGCAGAGATGCATGGGAGCTGAAAAAGCAGAAGTAGCAGATTGCAGTATGTGGCTGATTTAGCAATCCTTGTGGTGGTGCTGGTAACACTTCCAGTTTGGTTGTGTTAATTGTCATGTGAAAAATAAGATTATTAGGAGGTAATGAAACCGTTAAGAGATGCAGGAAAGACCTGATCTGGTAAATGATATTGTAACATGGAATCTTCCATCTGAGCATCCTCTCATGTCCAAGTTTGCCTCTGCAGTGCTCTGCCCCTATTTTTCCCTTCTACAGGGTTCCTCAAGAAAGCCCCACACAGGTTACTATTCAATCACAGCCTTCCTGGGGTCTGGTTTCTCTATTTACAAAATTCTAAAAGCAAACACAAATAACAGTTCCACCCAACCTTAATCTGAGCACAGTTCCTCCTCCCTGGCTCCCCAGGTACTGTCTCAGCTGGGTCTTCTTCCCCAGCCCTAACATCCTTCTTTAGAGACCTCTGCAGGAGACCATCTCTCCCTGCAGCTTCACTCTACAGCTCTGCTTCTAGCTCTGCCTGCAGTGAACACCCTCTGGCCCTCGATAGCTCAGGTGCAGCCCTGACCACTTAACGAGCTCAGCTGGGAGCACAGGCTCTATCACAGGGGCACTGGACCTGTTTCAATCACAGGGGGTCACCCTGTCCCACCCTGTCACAAGCATGGAAAGCAAGAAAACTTTTGTGTGGGACAGAGGAAACTGATTGAAAGGGATAGGTCATCACATTCACTCTGGCATAGGCTGGTGATTCTTGCTTGAGTCATCATAGATCACAGATCTTGGGAGACAGACCTGTCCTCGCTTACAGACAACCCCCCAACCTGAAGCAAATACTCACCAGCAACCACACATCACTGAACAAAAACACTGACCCAGGAACCTATCATTGCAACAAAGCCCGATGCCAACTCTGTCCACATATCTATTCAAGTGACATCATCATAGGACCTAATCACAGCCATGCCATCAGGGGCTCGTTCACCTGCACATCTACCAATGTGATATATGCCATCATGTGCCAGCAGTGCCCCTCTGCCATGTACAGTGGCCAAACTGGACAGTCTCTACGCAAAAGAATTAATGGACACAAATCTGACATCAGGAATCATAACATTCAAAAACCAGTAGGAGAACACTTTAACCTGTCTGGTCATTCAATGACAGACCTGCGGGTGGCAATTTTGCAACAGAAAAGCTTCAAAAACAGACTCCAACGAGAAACTGCTGAGCTGGAATTGATATGCAAACTAGATACAATCAACTTAGGCTTGAACAGAGACTGGAAATGGCTGAGCCATTACAAACATTGAATCCATCTCCCCATGTAAGTATTCTCACACTTCTTATCAAACTGTCTGTACTGGGCTATCTTGATTATCACTTCAAAAGTTTTTTTTCTCTTACTTAATTGGCCTCTCAGAGTTGGTAAGACAACTCCCACCTTTTCATGCTCTCTGTATGTGTATATATATCCCCTCAATATATGTTCCATTCTATGCATCCGAAGAAGTGGGCTGTAGCCCACAGAAGCTTATGCTCAAATAAATTTGTTAGTCTCTAAGGTGCCACAAGTACTCCTGTTCTTCGAGGTAAGGTTTCTTCCAATAATTAAATATATTGCAATACTTACTGATTATGATTAGTTTCTTGATCTGTCATTAAATCTCTAAAATTTTGTATTTCGTGCTTGCAGTTGCACAGAGAATGTGGACCAGAGCGTTCGGCTGTTCATAAATTTGTAACAGCACCTTCCTCCAGGCAAATATTAAATATCTTCGCCTACTGTGTTAGGTAATAATATATAATATGTTCCCTTCTTTGATTTAAATATAAATTGAAATATACATTATACTAATTACTGCATTCCATTATTTCAGAGATCTCTTTCCATTTTTTATCTAACATAAAAAATGAATAAAGAGACCGATAAGGCTGGTGAGAAGAGGAAGAGGACTGCAGGAGTAGACAAAGATCCGTTCACGTCAAAACGAAAACAACAGGATAGCACCCCCGACAGAGTATTGAAGACTCGGGGTGAACTTCCACCAAAAGAGAAGCCATCTACTTTCAAAAAAGCCTTTCAAGACTCATGGCTTCAAGAAGGTAAATACAAAGACTGGCTGCAGAAAGTAGAAAACAATCCTTTTTTAGCTTATTGCACATGTTGTGATATAAAAATCCAGGCAGGTACTAGTAAGTTAGATAAGCAAGCTAATGGTAAAAAACATAAACAAAAGGTTGAGACAGTATCTCATACAAAGAAAATTGATGTTATGTTTAATAAACAAGATTGTGAAATTAAAAAAGCACAAAAATTTGAAGAGCAAGTTAAAAATGCAGAGATTAGAATGGCCTGTTACTTTGCTGAACACAATGTCAGGGTATGTCTACACTACGAAATTAGGTCGAATTAATAGAAGCCGGTTTTATAGAAATCGGTTGTATACAGCTGATTGTGTGTGTCTCCACATAAAATGCTCTAAGTGCTCTAGTCGGCGGACCGCGTCCCCAGTACCGAGGCTAGCGTCGACTTCCGGAGCATTGCACTATGGGTAGCTATCCCACAGTTCCCGCAGTCTCCGCCGCCCACTGGAATTCTGGGTTGAGATCCCAATGCCCGAATGATGCAAAACAGTGTCGCGGGGGGTTCTGGGTACATGTCGTCAGGCCCCTCCCCCTCCGTCAGAGCAATGGCAGACAATAGATTCGCGCCTTTTTACCTGGGTTACCTGTGCAGACAACATACCATGGCAAGCATGGAGCCCGCTCAGCTCAGCTCACCGTCACCATATGTCATCTGGGTGCCGGCAGACGTGGGACTGCATTGCTAAACAGCAGCAGCAGCTAACTGCCTTTTGGCGGTAGACGGTGCAGCATGACTGGTAGCCTTCATCGGCGATCTGGGTGCTGGCAGCCATGGGGCTGGCAGCCGTAGGGCTGCATTGCACCGGCCCTTGCCTTTTGCCTTTTGGCAGTAGATGGTTTATTACGACTGGTAACTGTCCTTGTCGTACAGCAGTGGCTGTCGATCATGGGCACCTGGGCAGACATGCTCAGTCCAGCAGTGGCTGGAACTCCGTATGTCCCCCATCCCCCCAGTCATATTCTGCTGCCTTCACAATGATGATGATGGCTATCAGTCGTAGTACGCCATTTTCTGCCAAGCGCCCTGTTGGATCATCGCACATTAGCAGAGTCTTCCCTGAGCAGCAGATCGTGCAATAGGCCTGAAGGCTACTGCCAAGCGCCCAGTATTTGCTGCCAAGCACCCAGAAGATGCCGAGGGCTATCAGTCATGCTGCACCGTCGTCTTAAGATGTAAAAAATAGATTTGTTCTGTATTTCATTTGCTTCCCCCCTCCCTCCGTCAAATCAACGGCCTGCTA
>NW_020709556.1:0-5217 GCF_002925995.2 Terrapene triunguis
GTCTCTGTACACAGAGAGCTGTTACCCTTCCCTTTATAGTTATGACACGCCCCCCAAATCACAGATAGTGTTGGACGTTCGGTTCCACACTGGCTGTGATTTCTTCCTGGAGTTCTAGGAGAAAACAGAGTTAATAAGACACATGTACCTTTAGACATACTACTGATTATATAAAAACTAACAATATGTTTCATTCCAAGAACAATTGTTAACCAGTTAACTCTGGGAAACTTTCCCGGGAGAGTGCATCAGCCACTTTGTTAGAAGCTCCCGAAATGTGTTGTATTTCAAAATCAAAATCTTGGAGAGCTAAACTCCATCGAAGAAGTTTTTTGTTATTTCCCTTGGCGGTATGAAGCCACTGTAGCGCAGCATGGTCTGTTTGTAGTTGGAAACGCCGTCCCCAAACATATGGGCGTAGCTTTTCCAGCGCGTACACAATGGCGTAGCATTCCTTTTCGCTGATTGACCAGTGGCTTTCCCTCTCAGACAGTTTCTTGCTGAGAAACACGACAGGATGGAATTCTTGATCCGGTCCTTCCTGCATTAAAACTGCTCCCACGCCTCGCTCGGACGCATCTGTGGTTACTAGGAACGGTTTGTCAAAGTCTGGGGCCCTTAGCACAGGGTCAGACATGAGTGTTGCCTTAAGCTGGTTAAAGGCCTTTTGACACTCATCAGTCCACTGAACTGCATTTGGCTGTTTCTTTCTGGTTAGGTCTGTCAGCGGGGCGGCGATTTGGCTGTAGTGTGGTACAAATCGCCTATAATATCCGGCCAAGCCTAAGAAGGATTGGACCTGTTTCTTTGACTTTGGAACCGGCCACTTTTGGATAGCATCCACTTTGGCCTGTAGGGGATTTATAGTTCCTTGACCCACCTGGTGCCCCAGGTACGTCACTCTGTTTTGGCCTATTTGACACTTTTTAGCCTTAACAGTTAGTCCTGCCTGTCGGATGCGCTCGAAGACTTTTCCCAGGTGCTCCAGGTGTTCTGTCCATGAATCAGAAAAAATGGCCACATCATCGAGGTAGGCAACTGCAGATTCTCCCAATCCCGCTAAGAGACCATCTACAAGTCTTTGGAAGGTGGCGGGTGCATTTCGCAACCCGAAAGGGAGTACATTGAATTCATACACCCCTGCCTGGGTGACGAAGGCGGACCTTTCCTTAGCGGGTTCATCTAGTGGTACTTGCCAGTACCCTTTGGTTAAGTCTAAAGTAGAGATGAATTGGGCATGTCCCAATTTTTCCAATAGCTCATCTGTGCGTGGCATTGGATAGTTGTCAGGACGAGTTACAGCATTTAGCTTACGGTAGTCCACGCAAAAGCGTATTTCCCCATCTGGTTTGGGAACTAGAACCACTGGAGATGCCCATGCACTGTTAGAGGGGCGGATTATACCCATCTGTAGCATGTCCTGGATCTCCCTTTGTATAGCCGCTTGGGCATGAGGTGACTCCCGGTAGGGTGGGGTTCTAATTGGGTGAGCATTACCTGTGTCAATGGAGTGGTATGCCCGTTCGGTCCGTCCTGGAGTGGCTGAGAAAATCGGTGCAAAGCTTGTGCACAGCTCCTTGATCTGCTGTCGCTGCAGACGTCCCAGGGTCGTGGAGAGGTTCACCTCTTCCACGCCACCATTCCTTTTTCCTTCGTAGTAGACACCTGCAGGCCACTCCGCGTCATCTGTTTCCTGGGCTGTAAACTGGCAAACGTTTAATCCTCTGGAATAAAAGGGCTTAAGAGAATTAACATGGTATACCTTAGGCTTTATGTTGGAGGTGGGGGAGGCTATGAGATAGTTAACAGCTCCTAGGCGCTCCTGGACCGTGAATGGTCCTTCCCACGACGCTTCCATTTTATGGGCCTGGAGCGCCTTTAAGACCATGACTTGGTCTCCTACTTTGAAGGACCGTTCTCTGGAATGTTTATCATACCAGGTCTTTTGCTCTTCCTGAGCATCCTTTAGGTTTTCTTTAGCAAGGGCTAAAGAGTGTCGGAGGGTGTTTTGTAGGTTGCTTACAAAGTCTAGAATGTTAGTTCCTGGAGAAGGCGTAAACCCCTCCCATTGCTGCTTCACCAACTGTAATGGCCCCTTAACCTCGCGGCCATACACAAGTTCAAATGGTGAAAACCCTAAACTGGGATGTGGTACAGCCCTGTAGGCAAAAAGCAACTGCTGCAACACTAGGTCCCAATCATTGGAGTGTTCATTTATGAATTTACGTATCATGGCCCCCAAAGTTCCATTAAACCTCTCCACCAGACCATTGGTTTGATGGTGATGAGGGGTGGCAACCAAGTGATTCACCCCATGAGCTTCCCACAGGTTTTTCATGTTCCCTGCCAGGAAATTAGTTCCCGAATCTGTAAGGATGTCGGAGGGCCAACCTACCCTGGCAAAAATGTCTGCTAATGCCTGGCACACACTTTTAGTCTTGGTGTTGCTTAAGGGTACAGCTTCCGGCCATCGGGTAGCAAAATCCATGAAAGTCAGTACGTACTGCTTTCCTCTGGGTGTCTTCTTTGGGAAAGGACCCAGAATATCCACAGCTACTCGCTGAAATGGGACCTCAATTATGGGTAGTGGCTGGAGAGGGGCTTTAACCTGGTCTTGGGGCTTTCCCACTCGTTGGCACACCTCACAAGACCGGACATAATTAGCAACGTCCTTGCCCATTCCCTCCCAGTGGAAGGACTTCCCCAACCGGTCTTTGGTTCTGTTCACCCCAGAATGGCCACTGGGATGATCATGGGCTAAGCTCAAGAGCTTTACCCGATACTTAGTGGGAACTACCAACTGTCTTTGAGGATGCCAGTCTTCCTGGTGCCCACCAGAAAGAGTCTCCTTGTATAAAAGTCCTTTTTCTACAACAAACCGGGATCGGTTAGAAGAGCTGAGAGGCGGTGGGGTGCTCCGCGCCGCCGCCCAAGCTTTCTGGAGGCTGTCATCTGCTTCCTGCTCGGCCTGGAACTGTTCCCTTGATGCTGGAGACATCAGTTCCTCCTTGGACTGTGGACTGGGGCTTGGTCCCTCTGGAAGCGATGCAGGTGCTGGGGCTGTTTCCATTGACTGTGAACCGCTGTCCTCTGGTGCACTATGTGGTATTTCAGGCTCTGGCTGAGCCTCTTGGGTAGGGTTATCTGCTGCTTCCGCCAGTTCAGGCTCGCTGGTGCCCTCTGGCATTGGAGTTGTAGACGGGGTTGCAAGCGCTGGACTCAGTGCTGGCAATGGTTCTGGTGCTGGTTGCGTTGCCAGTTCCGGTTCTGGGACTGGCTTTGGCTGGGTCTCTGGGATTGGATCCACTACGGCTGTTGCAGTCGTTGGCAGGGGATCCGGTTCCACCACCTGTGTTTGGGTCTCCGGTAACACCGACGGGGCTCTGGTGGACGGCTCAGGAACAGGGATGGGGGTGAAAGCTTGCTTAGCCTGGCTGCGGGTGACTATTCCCACCCTCTTGGCTAGCTTCACATGGTTGGCCAAGTCTTCCCCCAGCAGCATGGGGATGGGATAATTGTCATAGACTGCAAAAGTCCACATTCCTGCCCAGCCCTTGTACTGGACATGCAACTGGGCTGTAGGCAAGGTTACAGACTGTGACACGAAGGGTTGAATTGTCACTGTAGCCTCCGGGTTGATGAGTTTGGGGTCCACTAGGGATTGGTGGATAGTTGACACTTGTGCCCCAGTATCCCTCCAAGCGATAACCTTCTTACCGCCCACTCTCAAGGTTTCCCTTCGCTCCGAGGGTATGAGAGAGGCATCTGGGTCTGGGGATCTTTGGTGTGACTGGGGTGTAATGAACTGTAATCGGTTGGGGTTCTTGGGGCAGTGAGCCTTTATATGCCCCAGTTCATTACATTTAAAACATCGCCCTGCTAAGGTATCTCCGGGGCGATGTTGGTTGGTGGAGACTGGTGGGGTGGGGTGAGAAGGCGTCTGGGGTTTCCCTTGGGAGGTGGGTGGGGCCTTGGGTTGTCCCCGGTGGTAAGGTTTTGTTTCGGCTTGCCCCTTCTGATATTCGCTCCAACTGCTACTAGCTTTTTTCTTTTCTGTCACCTCCACCCATTTGGCTCCAATCTCCCCCGCCTCGGTTACAGTTTTGGGCTTCCCATCTAGGATGTACCTTTCTATTTCCTCAGGAACACTCTCTAAAAACTGCTCCATTTGCAATAGGAAGGGCAACTCTTCCGTAGATTTAACATTTGCTCCTGATATCCAGGCATCCCAATTTTTTTGAATGTGGTAGGAATGCCGGGTAAATGACACATCTGGTTTCCACCTTAGGGCTCTGAACCGCCGACGGGCATGCTCAGGTGTTAGCCCCATTCTGATTCTGGCCTTGTTTTTAAAAAGTTCATAACTGTTCATGTGTTCCTTAGGCATTTCAGCCGCCACCTCTGCTAAGGGTCCACTGAGCTGCGGTCTCAGCTCTACCATGTACTGGGTTAGAGGGATGTTGTATCCAAGGCAGGCCCTTTCAAAATTTTCTAAGAAGGCCTCAGTATCATCGCCTGCCTTGTAGGTGGGGAATTTCCTGGGATGGGAAGTGGTACCTGGAGAGGAGTTGTTAGGATGGTCTGCTGCATTCTGCCTAGTCCTTGCTGCTTCCAGTTCCATCTCTCTCTTGTGGGCCTCCTGTTTGGCTTTTTCTTCTCTTTCATGGGCCTCCTGTTTGGCTTTTTCTTCTCTTTCATGCTGCTCTGCCTCGAGTTTTTTAATTTCAAGCAGTCTCTGATGTTTTCTCTCGTTTTCTTCTGCTTCTAGTCTGGCCAGTTCTATTTTTTTAGTTAGTTCTTTGGCAGTCATTTTCCTGTTTTCTTGTGCTGGGTCACACCCTCTGCAGTTGACTGAGACTGGGATGTGTACTTAGCTCTGGCTGCTGCTGAGTTAACAGAGACTTTCTAACAAGCTACTCCCGAGGATGTAAAAAGAAAAAAAAAACACTTCAGCCTGTAAATTATCTTTACCAGTTAGTCAAAGTTTGCTCCCTTTGAACCCTTCTCTTAACAAAGGACCTCGTTAAAAAAAACTTAACACCTCTGCCTTCAGGCAAGGAGAGATAAGATATGCATCTACCTTCAGCTCTGCTCTCCAAGCAGCTAGAAGGAGAAAAAAAAATCTCTTACTGGCTTTTGGGTTAAAACGATCTCCACCGCTATGCCACCATGTCAAGGCTGGATCCCCACTTTGAACTTTAGGGTTCAAATGTAGGG
>NW_020709557.1:0-5217 GCF_002925995.2 Terrapene triunguis
GTCTCTGTACACAGAGAGCTGTTACCCTTCCCTTTATAGTTATGACACGCCCCCCAAATCACAGATAGTGTTGGACGTTCGGTTCCACACTGGCTGTGATTTCTTCCTGGAGTTCTAGGAGAAAACAGAGTTAATAAGACACATGTACCTTTAGACATACTACTGATTATATAAAAACTAACAATATGTTTCATTCCAAGAACAATTGTTAACCAGTTAACTCTGGGAAACTTTCCCGGGAGAGTGCATCAGCCACTTTGTTAGAAGCTCCCGAAATGTGTTGTATTTCAAAATCAAAATCTTGGAGAGCTAAACTCCATCGAAGAAGTTTTTTGTTATTTCCCTTGGCGGTATGAAGCCACTGTAGCGCAGCATGGTCTGTTTGTAGTTGGAAACGCCGTCCCCAAACATATGGGCGTAGCTTTTCCAGCGCGTACACAATGGCGTAGCATTCCTTTTCGCTGATTGACCAGTGGCTTTCCCTCTCAGACAGTTTCTTGCTGAGAAACACGACAGGATGGAATTCTTGATCCGGTCCTTCCTGCATTAAAACTGCTCCCACGCCTCGCTCGGACGCATCTGTGGTTACTAGGAACGGTTTGTCAAAGTCTGGGGCCCTTAGCACAGGGTCAGACATGAGTGTTGCCTTAAGCTGGTTAAAGGCCTTTTGACACTCATCAGTCCACTGAACTGCATTTGGCTGTTTCTTTCTGGTTAGGTCTGTCAGCGGGGCGGCGATTTGGCTGTAGTGTGGTACAAATCGCCTATAATATCCGGCCAAGCCTAAGAAGGATTGGACCTGTTTCTTTGACTTTGGAACCGGCCACTTTTGGATAGCATCCACTTTGGCCTGTAGGGGATTTATAGTTCCTTGACCCACCTGGTGCCCCAGGTACGTCACTCTGTTTTGGCCTATTTGACACTTTTTAGCCTTAACAGTTAGTCCTGCCTGTCGGATGCGCTCGAAGACTTTTCCCAGGTGCTCCAGGTGTTCTGTCCATGAATCAGAAAAAATGGCCACATCATCGAGGTAGGCAACTGCAGATTCTCCCAATCCCGCTAAGAGACCATCTACAAGTCTTTGGAAGGTGGCGGGTGCATTTCGCAACCCGAAAGGGAGTACATTGAATTCATACACCCCTGCCTGGGTGACGAAGGCGGACCTTTCCTTAGCGGGTTCATCTAGTGGTACTTGCCAGTACCCTTTGGTTAAGTCTAAAGTAGAGATGAATTGGGCATGTCCCAATTTTTCCAATAGCTCATCTGTGCGTGGCATTGGATAGTTGTCAGGACGAGTTACAGCATTTAGCTTACGGTAGTCCACGCAAAAGCGTATTTCCCCATCTGGTTTGGGAACTAGAACCACTGGAGATGCCCATGCACTGTTAGAGGGGCGGATTATACCCATCTGTAGCATGTCCTGGATCTCCCTTTGTATAGCCGCTTGGGCATGAGGTGACTCCCGGTAGGGTGGGGTTCTAATTGGGTGAGCATTACCTGTGTCAATGGAGTGGTATGCCCGTTCGGTCCGTCCTGGAGTGGCTGAGAAAATCGGTGCAAAGCTTGTGCACAGCTCCTTGATCTGCTGTCGCTGCAGACGTCCCAGGGTCGTGGAGAGGTTCACCTCTTCCACGCCACCATTCCTTTTTCCTTCGTAGTAGACACCTGCAGGCCACTCCGCGTCATCTGTTTCCTGGGCTGTAAACTGGCAAACGTTTAATCCTCTGGAATAAAAGGGCTTAAGAGAATTAACATGGTATACCTTAGGCTTTATGTTGGAGGTGGGGGAGGCTATGAGATAGTTAACAGCTCCTAGGCGCTCCTGGACCGTGAATGGTCCTTCCCACGACGCTTCCATTTTATGGGCCTGGAGCGCCTTTAAGACCATGACTTGGTCTCCTACTTTGAAGGACCGTTCTCTGGAATGTTTATCATACCAGGTCTTTTGCTCTTCCTGAGCATCCTTTAGGTTTTCTTTAGCAAGGGCTAAAGAGTGTCGGAGGGTGTTTTGTAGGTTGCTTACAAAGTCTAGAATGTTAGTTCCTGGAGAAGGCGTAAACCCCTCCCATTGCTGCTTCACCAACTGTAATGGCCCCTTAACCTCGCGGCCATACACAAGTTCAAATGGTGAAAACCCTAAACTGGGATGTGGTACAGCCCTGTAGGCAAAAAGCAACTGCTGCAACACTAGGTCCCAATCATTGGAGTGTTCATTTATGAATTTACGTATCATGGCCCCCAAAGTTCCATTAAACCTCTCCACCAGACCATTGGTTTGATGGTGATGAGGGGTGGCAACCAAGTGATTCACCCCATGAGCTTCCCACAGGTTTTTCATGTTCCCTGCCAGGAAATTAGTTCCCGAATCTGTAAGGATGTCGGAGGGCCAACCTACCCTGGCAAAAATGTCTGCTAATGCCTGGCACACACTTTTAGTCTTGGTGTTGCTTAAGGGTACAGCTTCCGGCCATCGGGTAGCAAAATCCATGAAAGTCAGTACGTACTGCTTTCCTCTGGGTGTCTTCTTTGGGAAAGGACCCAGAATATCCACAGCTACTCGCTGAAATGGGACCTCAATTATGGGTAGTGGCTGGAGAGGGGCTTTAACCTGGTCTTGGGGCTTTCCCACTCGTTGGCACACCTCACAAGACCGGACATAATTAGCAACGTCCTTGCCCATTCCCTCCCAGTGGAAGGACTTCCCCAACCGGTCTTTGGTTCTGTTCACCCCAGAATGGCCACTGGGATGATCATGGGCTAAGCTCAAGAGCTTTACCCGATACTTAGTGGGAACTACCAACTGTCTTTGAGGATGCCAGTCTTCCTGGTGCCCACCAGAAAGAGTCTCCTTGTATAAAAGTCCTTTTTCTACAACAAACCGGGATCGGTTAGAAGAGCTGAGAGGCGGTGGGGTGCTCCGCGCCGCCGCCCAAGCTTTCTGGAGGCTGTCATCTGCTTCCTGCTCGGCCTGGAACTGTTCCCTTGATGCTGGAGACATCAGTTCCTCCTTGGACTGTGGACTGGGGCTTGGTCCCTCTGGAAGCGATGCAGGTGCTGGGGCTGTTTCCATTGACTGTGAACCGCTGTCCTCTGGTGCACTATGTGGTATTTCAGGCTCTGGCTGAGCCTCTTGGGTAGGGTTATCTGCTGCTTCCGCCAGTTCAGGCTCGCTGGTGCCCTCTGGCATTGGAGTTGTAGACGGGGTTGCAAGCGCTGGACTCAGTGCTGGCAATGGTTCTGGTGCTGGTTGCGTTGCCAGTTCCGGTTCTGGGACTGGCTTTGGCTGGGTCTCTGGGATTGGATCCACTACGGCTGTTGCAGTCGTTGGCAGGGGATCCGGTTCCACCACCTGTGTTTGGGTCTCCGGTAACACCGACGGGGCTCTGGTGGACGGCTCAGGAACAGGGATGGGGGTGAAAGCTTGCTTAGCCTGGCTGCGGGTGACTATTCCCACCCTCTTGGCTAGCTTCACATGGTTGGCCAAGTCTTCCCCCAGCAGCATGGGGATGGGATAATTGTCATAGACTGCAAAAGTCCACATTCCTGCCCAGCCCTTGTACTGGACATGCAACTGGGCTGTAGGCAAGGTTACAGACTGTGACACGAAGGGTTGAATTGTCACTGTAGCCTCCGGGTTGATGAGTTTGGGGTCCACTAGGGATTGGTGGATAGTTGACACTTGTGCCCCAGTATCCCTCCAAGCGATAACCTTCTTACCGCCCACTCTCAAGGTTTCCCTTCGCTCCGAGGGTATGAGAGAGGCATCTGGGTCTGGGGATCTTTGGTGTGACTGGGGTGTAATGAACTGTAATCGGTTGGGGTTCTTGGGGCAGTGAGCCTTTATATGCCCCAGTTCATTACATTTAAAACATCGCCCTGCTAAGGTATCTCCGGGGCGATGTTGGTTGGTGGAGACTGGTGGGGTGGGGTGAGAAGGCGTCTGGGGTTTCCCTTGGGAGGTGGGTGGGGCCTTGGGTTGTCCCCGGTGGTAAGGTTTTGTTTCGGCTTGCCCCTTCTGATATTCGCTCCAACTGCTACTAGCTTTTTTCTTTTCTGTCACCTCCACCCATTTGGCTCCAATCTCCCCCGCCTCGGTTACAGTTTTGGGCTTCCCATCTAGGATGTACCTTTCTATTTCCTCAGGAACACTCTCTAAAAACTGCTCCATTTGCAATAGGAAGGGCAACTCTTCCGTAGATTTAACATTTGCTCCTGATATCCAGGCATCCCAATTTTTTTGAATGTGGTAGGAATGCCGGGTAAATGACACATCTGGTTTCCACCTTAGGGCTCTGAACCGCCGACGGGCATGCTCAGGTGTTAGCCCCATTCTGATTCTGGCCTTGTTTTTAAAAAGTTCATAACTGTTCATGTGTTCCTTAGGCATTTCAGCCGCCACCTCTGCTAAGGGTCCACTGAGCTGCGGTCTCAGCTCTACCATGTACTGGGTTAGAGGGATGTTGTATCCAAGGCAGGCCCTTTCAAAATTTTCTAAGAAGGCCTCAGTATCATCGCCTGCCTTGTAGGTGGGGAATTTCCTGGGATGGGAAGTGGTACCTGGAGAGGAGTTGTTAGGATGGTCTGCTGCATTCTGCCTAGTCCTTGCTGCTTCCAGTTCCATCTCTCTCTTGTGGGCCTCCTGTTTGGCTTTTTCTTCTCTTTCATGGGCCTCCTGTTTGGCTTTTTCTTCTCTTTCATGCTGCTCTGCCTCGAGTTTTTTAATTTCAAGCAGTCTCTGATGTTTTCTCTCGTTTTCTTCTGCTTCTAGTCTGGCCAGTTCTATTTTTTTAGTTAGTTCTTTGGCAGTCATTTTCCTGTTTTCTTGTGCTGGGTCACACCCTCTGCAGTTGACTGAGACTGGGATGTGTACTTAGCTCTGGCTGCTGCTGAGTTAACAGAGACTTTCTAACAAGCTACTCCCGAGGATGTAAAAAGAAAAAAAAAACACTTCAGCCTGTAAATTATCTTTACCAGTTAGTCAAAGTTTGCTCCCTTTGAACCCTTCTCTTAACAAAGGACCTCGTTAAAAAAAACTTAACACCTCTGCCTTCAGGCAAGGAGAGATAAGATATGCATCTACCTTCAGCTCTGCTCTCCAAGCAGCTAGAAGGAGAAAAAAAAATCTCTTACTGGCTTTTGGGTTAAAACGATCTCCACCGCTATGCCACCATGTCAAGGCTGGATCCCCACTTTGAACTTTAGGGTTCAAATGTAGGG
>NW_020709558.1:0-2902 GCF_002925995.2 Terrapene triunguis
CCCCCCGTCCTGATTTTTCACACTTGCTGTCTGGTCACCCTATTTAGTACTGCATGGAAATGTTTTTCATGTTCCTCGCAAGTCTTCCCAAACACAATAATTTCATCCAAATAATACTGGACTCCAGGTTGATTCTTCAGAATCACTGACATTATTCTTTGGGAAATGCTGGGTGCCAATACAAGTCCGTGTGGTGCATGTTTCAAGTGGAATAGATCCTCAAGCGTAATAATGCTGTGAGATCTCTCTGTCCTCCTGTAGTATAACTTGGTGATATGCATTCTGTAGATCGAGAGTAGAAAATGTCTTTGTGTCACAAAGGTCCACCAACGCTTCTTCTATGTGTGAGTGGATAGCTGTCAATCACAATGGCTTTATTAGGCTCCCTTAAATCTATGCTAAGACAAATACCTCCAGTCTTTCTCTTTATCACTACTATTGGTGAGACTCATTCAGATGATGCAATCTCTTCAATAACACCATTTTGTACTAATTTTTTAACCTCTTGTGCTACAGCATCCCTGACGGAGAATGGTAGAGAGGGAAATTCTGTCATACAGCTGTCACTTGAGGTCAAAATTTAATTTCGTGAGCAAATCCAAATGCACAGCCACTGGAGCTCCTCTGTACCATCCTCGTTAAGAGCAGAGACCAGAGTTTGTGCTGTAGTGGTGCCAGGTGGGGTAAAAGCAATGTGCCCATTGCCTGCCTACATGTTTAGTGAGGGAAACAAATCGCTGTTTAGGATAGCAGTACCCCTAGGCATAGGACAGAATTCTGCCGGTACACATTATGTATCAAATGTCAGGGTTGCAGGTAGTCAACCAAGCACAGGGGTGTGGTTCATCAAGGTGTCTCACTGTATCTGCACTGGAAAACAGGTCAAGTTAGGACAGGCTTAGCTAGCACATGTTAGCTAACCCTTGAGCTAAACTCAGCCACTTTTCCTAGTCAATACCAATCCAGAGAGAATTAAAAAATGGGTGATCTCTGTCTCTAAATGTTGTGAGCTGGTTAATGGCTGAAACCAGAACAATTAACCTGTGGAAGACTGTTTGCTAGACTGGAACCGAGGCAGGTGGCCTCTAGAGAGAAGGATGATACAGAACACCTGAAAGGAGAGGCTGTGTCTGTGACATGCTGTGGAGCTTAAGGCCTGGTCTACATGGGAAAGTTTTACTGGTTATCCAGGTGTAATTATACTGGTATAACTCCTATGTGGACCCCCTTATTCTGGTATAATAGTGACCTTTTTCAGTTTGCCTTAAACCCCTTCCCCAGTGACATAAGCTAAACTGAAAAAAAAAAGTACTTTGTTTTATATTTGTAACTTGCTATGTATCCTTTCAAATATAGATATTTGAAAAACAATGAAATATAGTACAAAATCCTTCTTTACCCCTTCCACTTATGACATTCTCTGCTTGGTAGCACATCACACAAAATGAATTTACAGCATGTGTCAGTCACATTCAGTTCAAATCACTCTGTTTCATATATTTGACTTATTTGTGTAATGTGCAATTCAAACTTTTGCATCATAGATTCATAGATTCCAAGGCCAGAAGTGATCATCTAGTCTGATCTCCTGTGTAACACAGGTCACAGAACTTCCTTGTATTTCACACTGGTGACACCCCTGCTGGAATTCTGTGTCCAGCCTGGTTCTCACAATTCAAGAAGGATGTTGATAAATTGGAGCGGGTTCAGAGAAGAGCTATGAGAAGATTAAGGAATGACTTGATAATGAGCTCAATTTAGCAGAGAAAGCTATAACACAATCCAATGGCTGGTACAGAAGCCAGCAAAAATAAGTAAATAAATAAATAAGAGGTGAAAACAGGGGAGTTTGAGTGGGAGTTCAGTGGGAGGAGAAGGAAGGAGGCAAGCACCTATTCCATAGGGGACAGTGAGTGAGTTTTTGTAGTTTTGTGTGGGTTTTTTTCTTTTTTTCTTTCTTCTTTTTTCTTCAGTTTGCAGAGGCTGGTAGGGCATAGTTTTTTGTGAGAGAAGCAGAGTTCAGATTAGGGGGCAGGGCTTCCCTGATTAGACAGTGGGGCTTCTCTGATTGGGGGTCTATAAAGGCAGCCAAGCAGCCATCCAGTGGCACAGGAACCAGCAAACAGAGCTGAAAACAGGGGCGTTTGAGTGGGAGGTTGGGGAAGGGAGTGTGTAGTGGTCTGTTTCTGCTTTGGTGTTCATTGGGGGGGGGGATTTTGTTTGGGGATTTGTTATTTTCTCCATGACAGGAGCTTAGGCAGGAAGGCTGTGACAGATACAGAGGCAGCAGTGGTAGTGAGACAAGGAATGGGTGAGACAATGAAGACAATCAGATGTGGAGGCTGCAGGATGTAAATTATCCGGAAGCGGGTACACAAAAAGAGCTTGGTTTGTATGAAGTGCCGCCTGTTAGACTAGATGGAAGAGAAGATCAGAGACTTGGAGATGCAAGTGGAAACTATGGTTGTTTAGTTTTGATGGGGATTCAAGCAGATGATGGAGGGAAGACAAGAGAAGGCTGAAGGGAAAAGTCAAGATTGGCAGATGCAAGCTGCACTGATGAACTCTGAGGGGAGACTGCTGGATGAGGAATGCGGCCACTGGAAGCATGTGACTATGAGAACCAGGCAGAGGGAAAGACTGGCTAATGAAGGAGAAATAGAGCTCAGGAATAGGTTTGCTGAGTTGGAAAATGAAGAAGGGGCACAGCAGGCAGTCACAGAAGGTGGGAGGTCAAGGAAGAAGAGAAGAACGGCTAGTCCTATAAGAAGAGGGGAAGGATACAGGATGACTCACAAAAGATTGCAAGTGTGAACAAAAGACAAGAGGACTTGCAATCAGAAGGAACAGGAGGAAGCAAGGCCGGCTCCAGGCACCAGCACAGCAAGCTGGTGCTTGGGGC
>NW_020709558.1:3002-8636 GCF_002925995.2 Terrapene triunguis
AGAATGTGGACCGGAGGCTGAAAAGAATTCTAATGGAAGCAGTAAAGAATTAACTGATTGTCCTCCACATGGGGAACAAATGATACTGCTAGATTCTCACTGAAATGCACCAAAGGAGACTATGCCAAGCTGGGGAAGACACTTAAAGAAATGGAGGCTCAGGTGATCTTCAGTGGGATTCTGCCTGGCCCTAGAGGAGGAGAGTGAAGGCAAGACAAGATTATGATGATCAACAGATGGCTCAGGCAGTGGTGCTACAAGGAGGGTTTGGGGATATTTCATGACTGGGATGCATTTACGGACAGAGGACTGTTCTCATGGGATGGACTCCACCTGAATAGGGAGGGAAATAGACTGCTGGGGTGGAGGACGGCACAACTGATTAAAAGAGCTTTAAACTAGGAACTCGGGGGGAGACTGCTGGGAGATGCTCATGTAATCCTCATGCCTTATTCTAATATTGACCGGCAGGAAAGTCAAGAGAGAATACTCCAATGGGGAAAGGAAGAGCAGTATGTAGGAGAATGGACAGTAAGAGGAAAGATAGTGCCAATACCAATGAAGCTAAAGTCAAGTAGGCAATACTGTAAGTAGAATAACTATACTCAATCGGGTGAGGAATCTGAGTGAGGCCAAGCAGCAACAGTTAAGATGTTTGTACACCAATGCAAGGAGCCTGGGTAACAAAATAGAGGAACTAGAAGTACCAGTGCAGGAAGTGAAACCAGATATTATAGGGTTAACAGAAACATGATGGAATAGTAGTCATGAGTGGAGTACAGGAACTGAAGGGTACGTGCCATTCAGGAAAGACAGAAATAAAGGCAAAGGTGGTGGAGTAGAATCGTATATTAAGGGAAGGGTTACAGACCAAGTTGGATGAGCAAGCATCTCAAACTATTAAGAGAAAGCAAAAAACCAACAAGGAATGGAAGATGGGATGGATCAGTGTGACACTCTTTACCTCAAATTAGCACCCTGGACCCCTCATATTCACTATTATCATGTGATTATGGTTTGTTTTGTAAAAAGTATGCCTTGTGAAGTATCATTTTAAAAGTGTGGATCTGTTGGACCTTAATATGCTGTGGATTTTATGTACTATCATTGTATGTGAAGTTATGAAGTATTGCTATACATGTTACTGAAATACGTTATGAGGTTGAGAGATGCCCACAGCTGGACTTTCAGTAGGGACAAAGAAGCCGCCATCGCTGGCCAGACAGGTGTTAATGGCTCATCAACACCCAGCCTTCTATCTCAGAGACTTCTTGTAGAAGGCACATATGCAATGGGGCAACCTAACTCACGTTACAGCAAGGATCTTTCTAGCATCCTGAAGAAAGCATAAAAGAGAGACAGTGACATCATCTCTTGGCCTCTCTCCCCGCCACCTCCATCTCAACACCTGGAAGATCGTCTGGAAGAGAATGGTCCCAGGCTGGAAGGGTGTCCAGTCCGTGTATTAAGGAACTGTAAGCTACCTGTAGGATCTGTTAGGGTGAGAGACAACTTGATTCAAATCTTACTTAGTCTGTTAAAGTTAAAATTTAGACTGCATTTCTATATTTATTACTTAGGTAACCAACTTTGATTTCTATGCCTGCTACTTATAATCACTTAAAATCTTAGTTAGCCTTTTTTGCATCTCCATCACTTTGTTGACTCATATTTAAGGCTAAGATTTTGGTATGGGTATTTTTAATAAAAGTCACGGGCAGGATGTGGGCAATAAATAATAAATCATGGAAGCCCAAGCCCCGCTATATGGGGCTGGAGCCTGAGCTCCACCTCCCAGGGCTGAAGCCTTAGCTCTGCCGCCCGGAGCTGAATCATAATTTTCAGGAAGTCATGGAGGTCCCATAAAATCATGGAATCCATGACCTCCATGACTGACTCATAGCCTTATTCATATTCAATCGGTGATCCACTGTAAGCCCCGGATCCTTTTCAGCAGTGTTACCATCTAGTCATTTATTCGCCATTTTGTAGCTGTGTGTTTGATTTTTCCTTCCTTAGTGAAGTGCTTTGAACTTGTCTTTATTGAAATCCATCCTGTTGATTTCGGACCAATTCTCCAATTTGTCCAGGTCATTTGGAATTCTTATCCTGTCTTCCAGAGTTGTAGCAACCTCTCCCAGCTTGGTGTCATCTGCAAATTTTATCAGCATACTCTCCAGTTCATTATCCAAGTCATTAATGAAAATATTCAATAGTGATAGGTAGAGTCGCAAAAGTTCAAGATGAGACAGGAGGAAAGTTTAAGGTGAAATATGATGTAAAAGTCCACTGAGTACAGGTTACACTGAGACCAAGGGGAGTAAAAAGGGAGAAAAATCAGTATCTTCCCCTGCGCCCCCCCGCCCCCCCCCCAAAAAAAGATTTTCTTTCTCAAATTTACATAAAATGCTCTTATTATGAATTGTTTCAAAATAACAAAAGATCAATGGTATTCAAACTGTTGAGAGAAAGTAGAAGACACTCTGTGACAAGAGGCTTCCTACCTGATTCCAACGTAGAAACATGGACCGTAAAAAAGAAAAGGAGGTAACTGGACAGAGAGGGGTTGCCCATGGCACAATGCGAGTGGAAGGAAATCCTCATCTTCATTGTAACTTGATTCACACACCAGAAAGGAAAAGAAAAAACAAATTCCAAGTGAGCAACGTGCTGTAATTTGGGATACAAATTCATTGAGCACAATATGAACCCTAGGACATGTGCTAATTAATAATTGCATCAAAATGTGCGTGTTTACTACTGTTTTTGTCAAAAGACATGTTACAAGACATAGCAAAACTCGGCTTCACTGTTCACCATCTCAAATTACAGTCCAATATTCTGGACAAAGGCCTTAATACTAGCATTTGCAAAATTCATTGAAAAATATCACAAAAATCACTAACTTTTTGGTTGTAAAATTATAAAGAGAAAGTAGCCAAGAAGAACAAATGTATTTTGTATCTGTTTTTATAATGCAGTGTGAGAAAAGGCATTGCAATTTCTGGGTCTGGGTCACGTGGATAAATACAGAGCATCTAAAGTCATTAGTGAAGCTTTTCAAGTGGAAAAAGGAGCATTTTAAAAACAAATTAAAGGATGAGAACTTCCTGCCACGTACCTCATGAGCCCAGGAGAAACTTTCCAGCAGTTACAGGATCACTGGGACATTTCCAGCTTCTCACAGTCAGTGAAATGGACCCTTAGTCCGGGAAGTGCCTTACAATGAAAGAATTCAAGTTATAGTATAAAGCAAAAATAATTTAGGAAAAGAGAATCAGTTCAGTATCATCTGTCCTTGTGCACTTTTATGGTGATGTTTTTTAAACAGCAGCAGAATTTACTCTTTTCTCCTGCATGTAGCAAGGCTGAAGATGCAAGTGAAATTGTAAAGCAGAAAGCCACCATTATCGTTTAGATGGTGATATGAAATTAAAGAGTCCTTATGGAAATCTGCATACAGCAATGTGCTTATCCTCTCAGACCCAGACAGCTTAGCCTCACACACATCCCGGTTGGAGCAGAGTCATTCCCACTGTGGAAGAGGCTGCTTCATCCTAGTATGATGGAGTGATGATAGTCACTCCATAGTTTAAGACTCTAATAGTTTCCTTTATAACCCTGATTTTTGACCCTACATCTATAAACTACAGGAAGATCCTATCAGCTTCAAAACTTGAACCTTAAATCTGGGGCTGAAGTAAACTATTTCTACCAAATTTGATGTGAATTGGACAAGTGGTTGCTGAATTATAACACCCTGGAAAGGAGGGTTCACCAAAGTTAAAAATCTTTTTTGCTGCTTTAAAGCATAAAGAACAAACACAACCACCCATTTTCTTATGGCTCCCTGGCCCCTCTGCTCCCTGGACCCTCTACAGCAGAGGTTCAGGGGCTGCCCCACATATGCGATCCCTGGCACAGCGCCCTAACCCTCTGAACATTCTGCTTTCACGAGACTTGCCCAATGCTCGGCTCTTCCTGCAGCCTCTTGCCTCGTTCACGTGGCTGGGCAGGGGTAGCTCCATTGCACAGACAGCATAGCTAAGCACATAGATTTGGCACAGTCATTTCAAAAGGCAATGGCTAAGTGGGAGTGACGTGAGTCTGCCCCAGGAGAGACTGACCTTCTCTTCCTAACTCTGCTAGAAGTGAGCTTGAGCAGTGTCTCTGGTCCTCAGTTACCGCCTCTGTTAGAAGGGGGAGAACGGTACTTGTTGGCCTCCTAGGATAGGGACATGGGGTGGTATTCACAAAGGTACTTTGTCCCATTTTTAGGCACTGCTGAGACCCACAAAACTGCTGCTTGGCTGCTGCCCAACCCTGTAGGTGCCTTTGCTCACTTGGCTGCTTAGTGCCTAAGTTTCTGCAGCACAAATTCCCTACGTGCCTAAGTCTTTGCCTCCATGCATGTGCTCTGCTGCCTCCCTCTAGGTTTCCAGATGCCTATCCCCTGCCTAACCCCCAAATGTGTCCTTTATAAACAATTGATTAATATGGAGCTTCCCTGAAAGTTTTATTACTGGGGGCAGGAATAATTAACAATCAAACCCAGTGTCTTCATTTTAATTTCAAGGGTCAGTTTCCATATTATTCTAAATAAGGAGGATTTTTGGTCACATATTTGCAGATTTACTATGAAACAAGCGATTTTCTGTCTTTATCAAGTACCTCTATGCTTTGCCCTAGGGAGAAGGCTAATGAAAAAGAAAAGCAAACAGGGTGAGGCAGTGAAGTAGCTTCCTGCTCTGTAAAGCCTCCATCACACACAGCACATGCTAGTCAAGGGCTGTTAGAAAGAGTTCTTGGTTTCCCAATTTGTAATCCAGGGATGACAACACACTCCTGCCTTTGAACCTGTGAAGGAAAACCCTGCAGAGGGGCTCAACCGGTCATGCTGACGGTGCCAACACTTGACCCCAATTCCCCGCACAGCTTTGATGGCTGCTTGTTTTGGTGCCCTTAGGAGCCTCAACTGCTAATGAACAGCGCCCGGACACTTGTTTGTGCTGCAGACTTTGTAGAGAGTGATTCCCAAGGGCTCTGGGCTCAGAGGGCAGCAGCGTGGCCTGTACATGACTGGGCCCATAGAGCAGTGGTTCTCAAACTTTTGTACCAGTGACCCCTTTCACATCGCAAGCCTCTGAGTGCGACCCCCATTATAAATTAAAAACGTTTGTATACATTTAACACTATTATAAATGCTGGAGGCAAAGCAGGGTTTGGGGTGGAGGCTGACAGCTTCCAACCCCCCATATAATAACCTCCAGACCCCCAGTTTGAGAACCCCTGCCCTAGAGGGTCTGGCCGGGCTGGTGCAAGCCCTGGTGCACTCGAGCAGGGCCCCACACAGGCGCTGGGTGTTCCCAGGTCAGGGCCTGGCCCAGCCCCTGGGGAACGGGCAGCGCAGGCAGTACAGCCAGATGGGCCCACGGGATGGCTCCCTGGCACTGCCGGGCCGCAGCTGCGGGGTTTAGGGCGCCGCCGATCCCCCAAGAGCCGCAAACGGAGCTCGCGGGGGGAAAGGGGGAGAGGAGGAACTAGAGGATATGTTGACCCAGTGCTCCCTCTATTAGAGTCTAACCTGGAACAGTTACCGGAAGTTATGTTGCCCCGGTGCGCTCAATATTAGAG
>NW_020709559.1:0-2903 GCF_002925995.2 Terrapene triunguis
CCCCCCGTCCTGATTTTTCACACTTGCTGTCTGGTCACCCTATTTAGTACTGCATGGAAATGTTTTTCATGTTCCTCGCAAGTCTTCCCAAACACAATAATTTCATCCAAATAATACTGGACTCCAGGTTGATTCTTCAGAATCACTGACATTATTCTTTGGGAAATGCTGGGTGCCAATACAAGTCCGTGTGGTGCATGTTTCAAGTGGAATAGATCCTCAAGCGTAATAATGCTGTGAGATCTCTCTGTCCTCCTGTAGTATAACTTGGTGATATGCATTCTGTAGATCGAGAGTAGAAAATGTCTTTGTGTCACAAAGGTCCACCAACGCTTCTTCTATGTGTGAGTGGATAGCTGTCAATCACAATGGCTTTATTAGGCTCCCTTAAATCTATGCTAAGACAAATACCTCCAGTCTTTCTCTTTATCACTACTATTGGTGAGACTCATTCAGATGATGCAATCTCTTCAATAACACCATTTTGTACTAATTTTTTAACCTCTTGTGCTACAGCATCCCTGACGGAGAATGGTAGAGAGGGAAATTCTGTCATACAGCTGTCACTTGAGGTCAAAATTTAATTTCGTGAGCAAATCCAAATGCACAGCCACTGGGGCTCCTCTGTACCATCCTCGTTAAGAGCAGAGACCAGAGTTTGTGCTGTAGTGGTGCCAGGTGGGGTAAAAGCAATGTGCCCATTGCCTGCCTACATGTTTAGTGAGGGAAACAAATCGCTGTTTAGGATAGCAGTACCCCTAGGCATAGGACAGAATTCTGCCGGTACACATTATGTATCAAATGTCAGGGTTGCAGGTAGTCAACCAAGCACAGGGGTGTGGTTCATCAAGGTGTCTCACTGTATCTGCACTGGAAAACAGGTCAAGTTAGGACAGGCTTAGCTAGCACATGTTAGCTAACCCTTGAGCTAAACTCAGCCACTTTTCCTAGTCAATACCAATCCAGAGAGAATTAAAAAAATGGGTGATCTCTGTCTCTAAATGTTGTGAGCTGGTTAATGGCTGAAACCAGAACAATTAACCTGTGGAAGACTGTTTGCTAGACTGGAACCGAGGCAGGTGGCCTCTAGAGAGAAGGATGATACAGAACACCTGAAAGGAGAGGCTGTGTCTGTGACATGCTGTGGAGCTTAAGGCCTGGTCTACATGGGAAAGTTTTACTGGTTATCCAGGTGTAATTATACTGGTATAACTCCTATGTGGACCCCCTTATTCTGGTATAATAGTGACCTTTTTCAGTTTGCCTTAAACCCCTTCCCCAGTGACATAAGCTAAACTGAAAAAAAAAAGTACTTTGTTTTATATTTGTAACTTGCTATGTATCCTTTCAAATATAGATATTTGAAAAACAATGAAATATAGTACAAAATCCTTCTTTACCCCTTCCACTTATGACATTCTCTGCTTGGTAGCACATCACACAAAATGAATTTACAGCATGTGTCAGTCACATTCAGTTCAAATCACTCTGTTTCATATATTTGACTTATTTGTGTAATGTGCAATTCAAACTTTTGCATCATAGATTCATAGATTCCAAGGCCAGAAGTGATCATCTAGTTTGATCTCCTGTGTAACACAGGTCACAGAACTTCCTTGTATTTCACACTGGTGACACCCCTGCTGGAATTCTGTGTCCAGCCTGGTTCTCACAATTCAAGAAGGATGTTGATAAATTGGAGCGGGTTCAGAGAAGAGCTATGAGAAGATTAAGGAATGACTTGATAATGAGCTCAATTTAGCAGAGAAAGCTATAACACAATCCAATGGCTGGTACAGAAGCCAGCAAAAATAAGTAAATAAATAAATAAGAGGTGAAAACAGGGGAGTTTGAGTGGGAGTTCAGTGGGAGGAGAAGGAAGGAGGCAAGCACCTATTCCATAGGGGACAGTGAGTGAGTTTTTGTAGTTTTGTGTGGGTTTTTTTCTTTTTTTCTTTCTTCTTTTTTCTTCAGTTTGCAGAGGCTGGTAGGGCATAGTTTTTTGTGAGAGAAGCAGAGTTCAGATTAGGGGGCAGGGCTTCCCTGATTAGACAGTGGGGCTTCTCTGATTGGGGGTCTATAAAGGCAGCCAAGCAGCCATCCAGTGGCACAGGAACCAGCAAACAGAGCTGAAAACAGGGGCGTTTGAGTGGGAGGTTGGGGAAGGGAGTGTGTAGTGGTCTGTTTCTGCTTTGGTGTTCATTGGGGGGGGGGATTTTGTTTGGGGATTTGTTATTTTCTCCATGACAGGAGCTTAGGCAGGAAGGCTGTGACAGATACAGAGGCAGCAGTGGTAGTGAGACAAGGAATGGGTGAGACAATGAAGACAATCAGATGTGGAGGCTGCAGGATGTAAATTATCCGGAAGCGGGTACACAAAAAGAGCTTGGTTTGTATGAAGTGCCGCCTGTTAGACTAGATGGAAGAGAAGATCAGAGACTTGGAGATGCAAGTGGAAACTATGGTTGTTTAGTTTTGATGGGGATTCAAGCAGATGATGGAGGGAAGACAAGAGAAGGCTGAAGGGAAAAGTCAAGATTGGCAGATGCAAGCTGCACTGATGAACTCTGAGGGGAGACTGCTGGATGAGGAATGCGGCCACTGGAAGCATGTGACTATGAGAACCAGGCAGAGGGAAAGACTGGCTAATGAAGGAGAAATAGAGCTCAGGAATAGGTTTGCTGAGTTGGAAAATGAAGAAGGGGCACAGCAGGCAGTCACAGAAGGTGGGAGGTCAAGGAAGAAGAGAAGAACGGCTAGTCCTATAAGAAGAGGGGAAGGATACAGGATGACTCACAAAAGATTGCAAGTGTGAACAAAAGACAAGAGGACTTGCAATCAGAAGGAACAGGAGGAAGCAAGGCCGGCTCCAGGCACCAGCACAGCAAGCTGGTGCTTGGGGC
>NW_020709559.1:3003-8634 GCF_002925995.2 Terrapene triunguis
AGAATGTGGACCGGAGGCTGAAAAGAATTCTAATGGAAGCAGTAAAGAATTAACTGATTGTCCTCCACATGGGGAACAAATGATACTGCTAGATTCTCACTGAAATGCACCAAAGGAGACTATGCCAAGCTGGGGAAGACACTTAAAGAAATGGAGGCTCAGGTGATCTTCAGTGGGATTCTGCCTGGCCCTAGAGGAGGAGAGTGAAGGCAAGACAAGATTATGATGATCAACAGATGGCTCAGGCAGTGGTGCTACAAGGAGGGTTTGGGGATATTTCATGACTGGGATGCATTTACGGACAGAGGACTGTTCTCATGGGATGGACTCCACCTGAATAGGGAGGGAAATAGACTGCTGGGGTGGAGGACGGCACAACTGATTAAAAGAGCTTTAAACTAGGAACTCGGGGGGAGACTGCTGGGAGATGCTCATGTAATCCTCATGCCTTATTCTAATATTGACCGGCAGGAAAGTCAAGAGAGAATACTCCAATGGGGAAAGGAAGAGCAGTATGTAGGAGAATGGACAGTAAGAGGAAAGATAGTGCCAATACCAATGAAGCTAAAGTCAAGTAGGCAATACTGTAAGTAGAATAACTATACTCAATCGGGTGAGGAATCTGAGTGAGGCCAAGCAGCAACAGTTAAGATGTTTGTACACCAATGCAAGGAGCCTGGGTAACAAAATAGAGGAACTAGAAGTACCAGTGCAGGAAGTGAAACCAGATATTATAGGGTTAACAGAAACATGATGGAATAGTAGTCATGAGTGGAGTACAGGAACTGAAGGGTACGTGCCGTTCAGGAAAGACAGAAATAAAGGCAAAGGTGGTGGAGTAGAATCGTATATTAAGGGAAGGGTTACAGACCAAGTTGGATGAGCAAGCATCTCAAACTATTAAGAGAAAGCAAAAAACCAACAAGGAATGGAAGATGGGATGGATCAGTGTGACACTCTTTACCTCAAATTAGCACCCTGGACCCCTCATATTCACTATTATCATGTGATTATGGTTTGTTTTGTAAAAAGTATGCCTTGTGAAGTATCATTTTAAAAGTGTGGATCTGTTGGACCTTAATATGCTGTGGATTTTATGTACTATCATTGTATGTGAAGTTATGAAGTATTGCTATACATGTTACTGAAATACGTTATGAGGTTGAGAGATGCCCACAGCTGGACTTTCAGTAGGGACAAAGAAGCCGCCATCGCTGGCCAGACAGGTGTTAATGGCTCATCAACACCCAGCCTTCTATCTCAGAGACTTCTTGTAGAAGGCACATATGCAATGGGGCAACCTAACTCACGTTACAGCAAGGATCTTTCTAGCATCCTGAAGAAAGCATAAAAGAGAGACAGTGACATCATCTCTTGGCCTCTCTCCCCGCCACCTCCATCTCAACACCTGGAAGATCGTCTGGAAGAGAATGGTCCCAGGCTGGAAGGGTGTCCAGTCCGTGTATTAAGGAACTGTAAGCTACCTGTAGGATCTGTTAGGGTGAGAGACAACTTGATTCAAATCTTACTTAGTCTGTTAAAGTTAAAATTTAGACTGCATTTCTATATTTATTACTTAGGTAACCAACTTTGATTTCTATGCCTGCTACTTATAATCACTTAAAATCTTAGTTAGCCTTTTTTGCATCTCCATCACTTTGTTGACTCATATTTAAGGCTAAGATTTTGGTATGGGTATTTTTAATAAAAGTCACGGGCAGGATGTGGGCAATAAATAATAAATCATGGAAGCCCAAGCCCCGCTATATGGGGCTGGAGCCTGAGCTCCACCTCCCAGGGCTGAAGCCTTAGCTCTGCCGCCCGGAGCTGAATCATAATTTTCAGGAAGTCATGGAGGTCCCATAAAATCATGGAATCCATGACCTCCATGACTGACTCATAGCCTTATTCATATTCAATCGGTGATCCACTGTAAGCCCCGGATCCTTTTCAGCAGTGTTACCATCTAGTCATTTATTCGCCATTTTGTAGCTGTGTGTTTGATTTTTCCTTCCTTAGTGAAGTGCTTTGAACTTGTCTTTATTGAAATCCATCCTGTTGATTTCGGACCAATTCTCCAATTTGTCCAGGTCATTTGGAATTCTTATCCTGTCTTCCAGAGTTGTAGCAACCTCTCCCAGCTTGGTGTCATCTGCAAATTTGATCAGCATACTCTCCAGTTCATTATCCAAGTCATTAATGAAAATATTCAATAGTGATAGGTAGAGTCGCAAAAGTTCAAGATGAGACAGGAGGAAAGTTTAAGGTGAAATATGATGTAAAAGTCCACTGAGTACAGGTTACACTGAGACCAAGGGGAGTAAAAAGGGAGAAAAATCAGTATCTTCCCCTGCGCCCCCCCGCCCCCCCCCCAAAAAAAGATTTTCTTTCTCAAATTTACATAAAATGCTCTTATTATGAATTGTTTCAAAATAACAAAAGATCAATGGTATTCAAACTGTTGAGAGAAAGTAGAAGACACTCTGTGACAAGAGGCTTCCTACCTGATTCCAACGTAGAAACATGGACCGTAAAAAAGAAAAGGAGGTAACTGGACTGAGAGGGGTTGCCCATGGCACAATGCGAGTGGAAGGAAATCCTCATCTTCATTGTAACTTGATTCACACACCAGAAAGGAAAAGAAAAAACAAATTCCAAGTGAGCAACGTGCTGTAATTTGGGATACAAATTCATTGAGCACAATATGAACCCTAGGACATGTGCTAATTAATAATTGCATCAAAATGTGCGTGTTTACTACTGTTTTTGTCAAAAGACATGTTACAAGACATAGCAAAACTCGGCTTCACTGTTCACCATCTCAAATTACAGTCCAATATTCTGGACAAAGGCCTTAATACTAGCATTTGCAAAATTCATTGAAAAATATCACAAAAATCACTAACTTTTTGGTTGTAAAATTATAAAGAGAAAGTAGCCAAGAAGAACAAATGTATTTTGTATCTGTTTTTATAATGCAGTGTGAGAAAAGGCATTGCAATTTCTGGGTCTGGGTCACGTGGATAAATACAGAGCATCTAAAGTCATTAGTGAAGCTTTTCAAGTGGAAAAAGGAGCATTTTAAAAACAAATTAAAGGATGAGAACTTCCTGCCATGTACCTCATGAGCCCAGGAGAAACTTTCCAGCAGTTACAGGATCACTGGGACATTTCCAGCTTCTCACAGTCAGTGAAATGGACCCTTAGTCCGGGAGGTGCCTTACAATGAAAGAATTCAAGTTATAGTATAAAGCAAAAATAATTTAGGAAAAGAGAATCAGTTCAGTATCATCTGTCCTTGTGCACTTTTATGGTGATGTTTTTTAAACAGCAGCAGAATTTACTCTTTTCTCCTGCATGTAGCAAGGCTGAAGATGCAAGTGAAATTGTAAAGCAGAAAGCCACCATTATCGTTTAGATGGTGATATGAAATTAAAGAGTCCTTATGGAAATCTGCATACAGCAATGTGCTTATCCTCTCAGACCCAGACGGCTTAGCCTCACACACATCCCGGTTGGAGCAGAGTCATTCCCACTGTGGAAGAGGCTGCTTCATCCTAGTATGATGGAGTGATGATAGTCACTCCATAGTTTAAGACTCTAATAGTTTCCTTTATAACCCTGATTTTTGACCCTACATCTATAAACTACAGGAAGATCCTATCAGCTTCAAAACTTGAACCTTAAATCTGGGGCTGAAGTAAACTATTTCTACCAAATTTGATGTGAATTGGACAAGTGGTTGCTGAATTATAACACCCTGGAAAGGAGGGTTCACCAAAGTTAAAAATCTTTTTTGCTGCTTTAAAGCATAAAGAACAAACACAACCACCCATTTTCTTATGGCTCCCTGGCCCCTCTGCTCCCTGGACCCTCTACAGCAGAGGTTCAGGGGCTGCCCCACATATGCGATCCCTGGCACAGCGCCCTAATCCTCTGAACATTCTGCTTTCACGAGACTTGCCCAATGCTCGGCTCTTCCTGCAGCCTCTTGCCTCGTTCACGTGGCTGGGCAGGGGTAGCTCCATTGCACAGACAGCATAGCTAAGCACATAGATTTGGCACAGTCATTTCAAAAGGCAATGGCTAAGTGGGAGTGACGTGAGTCTGCCCCAGGAGAGACTGACCTTCTCTTCCTAACTCTGCTAGAAGTGAGCTTGAGCAGTGTCTCTGGTCCTCAGTTACCGCCTCTGTTAGAAGGGGGAGAACGGTACTTGTTGGCCTCCTAGGATAGGGACATGGGGTGGTATTCACAAAGGTACTTTGTCCCATTTTTAGGCACTGCTGAGACCCACAAAACTGCTGCTTGGCTGCTGCCCAACCCTGTAGGTGCCTTTGCTCACTTGGCTGCTTAGTGCCTAAGTTTCTGCAGCACAAATTCCCTACGTGCCTAAGTCTTTGCCTCCATGCATGTGCTCTGCTGCCTCCCTCTAGGTTTCCAGATGCCTATCCCCTGCCTAACCCCCAAATGTGTCCTTTATAAACAATTGATTAATATGGAGCTTCCCTGAAAGTTTTATTACTGGGGGCAGGAATAATTAACAATCAAACCCAGTGTCTTCATTTTAATTTCAAGGGTCAGTTTCCATATTATTCTAAATAAGGAGGATTTTTGGTCACATATTTGCAGATTTACTATGAAACAAGCGATTTTCTGTCTTTATCAAGTACCTCTATGCTTTGCCCTAGGGAGAAGGCTAATGAAAAAGAAAAGCAAACAGGGTGAGGCAGTGAAGTAGCTTCCTGCTCTGTAAAGCCTCCATCACACACAGCACATGCTAGTCAAGGGCTGTTAGAAAGAGTTCTTGGTTTCCCAATTTGTAATCCAGGGATAACACACTCCTGCCTTTGAACCTGTGAAGGAAAACCCTGCAGAGGGGCTCAACCGGTCATGCTGACGGTGCCAACACTTGACCCCAATTCCCCGCACAGCTTTGATGGCTGCTTGTTTTGGTGCCCTTAGGAGCCTCAACTGCTAATGAACAGCGCCCGGACACTTGTTTGTGCTGCAGACTTTGTAGAGAGTGATTCCCAAGGGCTCTGGGCTCAGAGGGCAGCAGCGTGGCCTGTACATGACTGGGCCCATAGAGCAGTGGTTCTCAAACTTTTGTACCGGTGACCCCTTTCACATCGCAAGCCTCTGAGTGCGACCCCCATTATAAATTAAAAACGTTTGTATACATTTAACACTATTATAAATGCTGGAGGCAAAGCAGGGTTTGGGGTGGAGGCTGACAGCTTCCAACCCCCCATATAATAACCTCCAGACCCCCAGTTTGAGAACCCCTGCCCTAGAGGGTCTGGCCGGGCTGGTGCAAGCCCTGGTGCACTCGAGCAGGGCCCCACACAGGCGCTGGGTGTTCCCAGGTCAGGGCCTGGCCCAGCCCCTGGGGAACGGGCAGCGCAGGCAGTACAGCCAGATGGGCCCACGGGATGGCTCCCTGGCACTGCCGGGCCGCAGCTGCGGGGTTTAGGACGCCGCCGATCCCCCAAGAGCCGCAAACGGAGCTCGCGGGGGGAACGGGGGAGAGGAGGAACTAGAGGATATGTTGACCCAGTGCTCCCTCTATTAGAGTCTAACCTAGAACAGTTACCGGAAGTTATGTTGCCCCGGTGCGCTCAATATTAGAG
>NW_020709560.1:0-6412 GCF_002925995.2 Terrapene triunguis
GTACTGGTCGAGTGCGTGGCCCAGGGTGTTCACAGCCCCCTCCTCACCCCTCCCTGAGCCCAGCTTGGCTCCTCACCTGGAACAAAGCAGCAGCGCCCATCGGCCACACTGCTGCCTGAGTCCCAGGTGCTGCTGCTGTCCCCTGGGGAGTGGGCCGAGCTGCTGGTGCTGTGACAGGGATCCTCCACCTCCTGCCCTGGGGCGGCTGGAAGGTCCTCAGGGACTAGGCAGGCCGATGCCTCCTGCTGAGAATCAGGGCTGGGCTCTTGGGGCCGGTGCTTCCCACACAACAAGCCCCAGAGCCACCCTGCCCGGCTCCCCCTCTGGGCTGGGTCCTGCCTGCCCAGCCGCATCCTGGGCCAGCTCCATTTCGGCCTGGCTGGTGGCTCTCTCACCTCAGCGCCTGCGCCAGGAGCGGCTTTCCTCTGCCAGAAGGCTGGGCACTTCCACCTCCTCGCTCGGCCGGGAGCTCCTTCCCCGCCAGCAGGGACGGAGAAGCCACTTTGCTCCTGGGGAAGATGGCAGCTGCTTCCCTCAGGCTCTGGGGCCACCTGCAGAGCCTTCTTCCTGAACCTCCTCAGGAGCCTGGACAGCCTGAAACCGAGCGGGGAGCAGGCGTGAGTCTGGGGTCAAGGCAGCCTCTCACTAACCAGCCTTTTTGGTCCCTCCCCATCCCTGCTGAAGCCAGAGCCTGAATAAAGTGCTCTCAAATGAGCTCCAGACCAACAACAGTTCATGAACTGCGCAGAGACAATTAATGTAGAGAAGCAGCAAAATTCGTCAAACAGATGACTGGTTATGACTTATTTACTTGTTCTTAAAAGAGAACAAAAAGGACCTGAGTCTCCTCCCTGTCAATAACCCCCTGCTCAACCAATCAGGGTAGAGACTGAGGGGCGGGAGGCTGAGAGTTCTCACCAGAGAGCCCAAAGGAAGGCCCAGGTCACCGGTAGGGATCACTGTCCGAGGACTATTTCAGCCCCACTTTCTTGGGTGGACCTCCCACAATGGGAGATGCAGAGCACCCCCCGCAACACGCAACACACACACTCACACACACACACTCACACCTCCTGGTGGTGGGAGGGGAACAGGAGAAAGGACAAAAGAAGTAAGAGATGAAGCGAAAGGAAGGAGGGATGGAGGAAAAGGTCAAACGAAAAGGACAAACCCTAATGTCCCCAGTGATTCCACGGGACAAAATCCCAGGTGGGCTATAAAATTCTGCCACCTTGAACTAGTGTTTTCTATGCCTGGAATTCAGCTGGCACCGGGTGGATCAGACTGAACAGGTACAAACCTCTCCGAGGCTCTTACCTTCTCAACAGGGATGTCTGTTTTCTAGTAAAATCAGTAAAAGGAAAGGAGAAAACTCGAAAAAGGCTCCTCCTCACGCTCACGTACGTGAACCCTAATACTCTCTCAGTCCTCAATGAGAGACCTCGAGAAGGAGACTTGCTGAAGCAAAGCCACAGGGGTCTCTGAGGTTTCCCTGGCCCTGCGCTCTGTCCTGCCTCGCTGATGTCAGCATCTCTCTGTGAGGTCACCACCTCCCTACCACCTTTGACCAATAGGCTCAGGTCCTGCAAAAGGCCATTGTGATGTCACTGCCACACCCACCCATCCCCTGAAGTGCTAATGTCCTGCTGCTGGCCTGACACTTTGAAGGTTTGTGCTACTCTCTGTGGATCACCCCACTCAATGCGTGTTCATTCTAGGAAGCAAGCCGGCTAGACAGTAAAACATCAGAGGCTGCTCCCAACGCTACACTCAGTTTTAACAAAATTAGTAGACTTTATGGCCAGAAGAGACCTTTAGAGGCCAGAGGCTCTAAGGCCTGCTCTACACTTAAAATGTAGATTGACACAGCTATGTCACTCAGGGGTGTGAAGAATTACAATAGAGTGCTTCTATTGAGCTAGCTCCTGTTGCTTGGGAAGGTGGATTACCTACAGCAATGGGAAAACCCTCCCATCGCTTTAGTCTGCATCTGCACTATGGGGTTGCAGCGGCATAGCTAGAGTGCCACTGTAGCCCCCCCCTAGTGTAGGAAAGCCCTAAGTCACATTCTGGCAACCTCATTGTGAAAAGGCACCAGGAGCTGCTTGGCAGCTCTGCCTGGGGAGATCATGGTGTATTTATTACCTAACTGAATATTATCTCATTCTTTGCTGAGCAGTGGAAGCTGAGACCAAAAGGGTGAAATCCAACAAGGTTTATTACGACAACAATGAAGCAACACCCATATTTACACTTCCTGTTTCCTGTTGTCTTCTAAACAAAGACTACAGCTCTCAGCAATCAATGCTGGATCTAGCAACACCACATTTCCCTCGTCTTAGAACAAACTCAATCTTACGGCAGTAATACTAATCCAATAACCTGCTACTATAATAAACATAAATTATGTAATTAGCAAATAAACAATAACTAAGAAGTAGTTATGTAACTGTAATTAGAATTCTAGTTATAATAGAAGACTGTTCCTTTAATAATTACAGAACACAGTCTCTAGCCAATACAGTTGGCTGTCAGACTCTGACGGCATATTCGACAGGCCCAATATCCTGTCAGTTATCCTGTATTGTCAGCAGCAAAGGGCTAGTTAGATAGTCTGAAACATTGCACTATGTCTTAGTAAGCAGGGGCAAGATGAATAGTGCTCCAGACTGATCATCTGACAGCTTGTAAGCGTGAGGTCCTTGTGACGGGGTCCCTGGCGTGCAACATGGACTGTGGGACCACTGAGCCCTCTGTCCCTCCAACATGGGGTGCCCCTCACACTGTGATGCTGTGTCAAGCCACATACCCCTGGCAGGCACTACCCTTACACTGCCATCCATAGACAGCAACACACCCAGCTGAGTTACATGAATGCTTCTCCCAGTAATTCATGAACCAACAATAGGGAGGCTCCAGCCAATTCCCCCCCAGCTCCCCAGCCAATTCCCCCCAGCTCCCCAGCCTTGCACCCCAGAGCTGTACCATCTTGCCCTGGTCAGAAGCCTAACCAGAATAAGTTCATTACCCAGACTGCCCCTGCTTCGATGTAAACTGAGCTGAGATTTCCCAAGCACTTCAACCAAACCACACTGTTTTAGGTAAAATATAAACTACAGAAAGATAGATTTTAAGTGATTATAGGTAGCGAATGTAGAGATCAAAGTTGGTTACCTAAGAAATAAAAGTAAATTCACAATCTGAGTTCTATAAACTAAACAGGATAGTATAGTTCCTCAATACACAGGCTGGGACTCTTTTCCAGCCTGAAACCGCCCTCCCACATACAAAGTCTTTGTCCTCCAAACATGTTTCCAGGTGTTGAGTTGTGGGGGGGAGTGAGGCCAAGTGATGATGTCACTTCCCCTCTTTTATAGTTTCTTCCAGCTTGTTGGAAAAATCCTTTGCTGTGGTGTGGGGATCAGGTAGTCTCCATTGGTCAAGCAGTCTCCATTGTCTACGTGTTCTCTCTGAGAAGTTTCCATTGTATACAGTTTCTGAGATCCTTTCCTTGATGGGTGTTGATGAGCCATTAACCCCTGTCTGCCTCCTCCATTGTTGCACCTGAAAGGTTGGTTGTGGGTGTTCCCAACCTCACAACATATTTCAGTAACACATACATAGCAAAACTTCATAACTTCCTATACCATGATAGCACATACAATCCAACAGGATATTAATGTTCAACAGATCAAGACTTTTAAAATGATACCTCTCAAGGCAAACTTTGTACAAAACATATCATAATTCTATGACAGTGATGAATATGGGAGTTCCAGAGTGCTACTCTGAGGTACAGAGTGTCATAGTCCTTTTTAGAAACAATTTTCAGTGGGGAAGTGAACCTGGGTTCTCCTTTTCCTAACATTCCAGGTTTTCATACTTCTATAAACAAGCCACATTTGAATTTCAGTTCCCTGACCCCACAGCATTTATCTGCATCTTATATTTTTGTGGTTTTCATTGAACTGTTTGTCTGATATCCGGCAGCAATGATATATCAGATATAGGCCCATGTAATCCAGCAATGTTTAATTTAGTATGCATCTCTCTACCGTGCAATAATTCGGCAGGTGACTTTTGTGTTGTGGCATGGCGTGTAGCCCTGTAGATTTAAAAGTAATCGTAGTGAAGGTTGTCCACACTTTTCTTTCCAGCATAGCTGTCTCCAGACTGTCTTTCAAACTTCTATGGAATTGTTCAATTTCTCAATCAATTTGATTGTAATACATGATTATTTTCTACATGTAATGTTAAAGTGTCATAGAATCGTAGAAGATTAGGGTTGGAAGAGACTTCAGAAGGTCATCTAGTCCAACCCCCTGCTCAAAGCAGGACCAATCCCCAACTAAATCATCCCAGCCAGGGCTTTGTCAAGCTGGGCCTTACAAACCTCTATGGATGGAGATTCTACCACCTCCCTAGGTAACGCATTCCAGTGCTTCACCACCCTCCTCTAGTGAAATACTTTTTCCTAATATCCAGCCCAGACCTCCCCACTGCAACATGAGATGATTGCTCCTTGTTCTGTCACATGCCACCACTGAGAACAGCCGAGCTCCATCCTCTTTGGAACCCCCCTTCAGGTAGTTGAAGGCTGCTATCAAATCCTCCTTCACTCGTCTCTTCTGCAGACTAAATAACCCCAGTTCCCTCAGCCGCTCCTAGTAAGTCATGCGCCCTATCCTCCTAATCATTTTTGTTGCCCTCCGCTGGACTCTCTCCAATTTGTCCACATCCTTTCTGTAGTGGGGGTGCCCAAAACTGGACCGACCCCTGGGGCACTCCGCTTGTTGCCGGGTGCCAACTAGACATCAAGCCGTTGATCACTACCCATTGAGCCCGATCTAGCCACTACCGATCTAGCCAGCTTTCAATCCACCTTATAGTCTATTCATCCAATCCACACTTCTTTAACTTGCTGGCAAGAATGTGTGAGACTGCTGTGCTAAAGTCAAGCTATATCACGTCCACGACTTTCCCCATATCCACAGAGCCACTTATGTTCCCTTCTGCCAGAAAGATTTCAAATTCCAGTGAGGAAAATTGTGTTCCATTGTCCAACACAAATTTTTCAGGTTCCCTTCCCTGCTAAAGACAATCGACACGAACTTGATGAGTGTAGCAGAGATGACATATAAATATAATAATGGACATATAATATCAATGGCAAGCTTTTCCCATGTGGCATCTGGAAGAAGAACAGGCTGTAATGGTGGCACATGATCACCACCATTTTGTCATGTAACTGGCTAGTAATGCACGTTTTTACAGCTGCTTCAACCTGAGCATGCATTCTTGGCCCCAATACAGGTCACATAGACACTCTTTCATTCTGTCAGTCCCTTGATGTGTATCATGTGCCAGATGTATGAATTTTGTCTGCAGTGTGTCGGGTACAATCAACCAGTCAGTACCTCATAATACCCACCCGTCTAGTACAGAATTGTTTTGAGTACGCTACAGTAAAGGGGCAAAGCTGGATCAAGCATTTGGGGTTGTGTAGCCATTTTGTTATCAGCTGTTCCTGCAATCTTTGTTGAATGGGGCATGCTAAGTAAGCAGCTTTGAATTATTCTTGTGTAACGGATGTGGGGGTGCCTGCTATAAGTGCAACTACATTGTCACCATCTGTCGGCAAGGGCAGGCAGGACAAGCATCACATTTTGAATTCCCAGCCTTTATTCTGTGACATACATGAAAGACAGTAGTCTTGCTGACCATCTAGCAATCTGGCCTCCCACTCATCCAAGTCCTTTAGAAGTTAACAGTGTCGTCAAAGAGCTATGATCTGTATGCGACTTGAAAGTCTGGCCCCAGAGCTAAGTTCTCCATTTTTCCATAGTCCATAGCAAGCAAGTGCTTTCTTTTCAACAGATGAATACTTCCTCTCAGCTTCTGTAAGTGTTCTTCAAGCAAATGCAACAGTGTCCTCCATGTTATCATCCTGGATTTGAGTAAGTGTTGCTCCCAGTCTGTAGTCTGAGGCAGGGTCAAACAATGCAAGTGCTGGACTATTTTCAATCAAATCTTTCACTGTTTCAAAACAACTTCTGCAACAGTCATCCAGGCCAAGCTCGAGATTCCCTGGAGTATGTTTGTAACGGTGACTGAAGTGTTGTTCAGAATAAACTTGGCATACCATGACATAAAAACTAAGAAAGCATGTAAGGTTTGTGTGTCTCTTGGAGGTGGTGGTTTTTAACCACCATGATGTGGTCCAGGTCAGGTTTCAATCCAGTCTCCAAAATTATGTGCCCCAGAAATAACAACTCTGTTTGTCAGAATTGGCATTTGGCGAAATTCAGTTTCAGCCCTGCAGTTTTGATGTGGTTTAGTACTAGGGTGACCAGATGTCCTGATTTTATAGGGACCGTCCCGATTTTTGGGACTTTTTCTTATATAGGCTCCT
>NW_020709561.1:0-6397 GCF_002925995.2 Terrapene triunguis
GTACTGGTCGAGTGCGTGGCCCAGGGTGTTCACAGCCCCCTCCTCACTCCTCCCTGAGCCCAGCCTGGCTCCTCACCTGGAACAAAGCAGCAGCGCCCATTGGCCTCACTGCTGCCTGAGTCCCAGGTGCTGCTGCTGTCCCCTGGGGAGTGGGCCGAGCTGCTGGTGCTGTGACAGGGATCCTCCACCTCCTGCCCTGGGGCGGCTGGAAGGTCCTCAGGGACTAGGCAGGCCGATGCCTCCTGCTGAGAATCAGGGCTGGGCTCTTGGGGCCGGTGCTTCCCACACAACAAGCCCCAGAGCCACCCTGCCCGGCTCCCCCTCTGGGCTGGGTCCTGCCTGCCCAGCCGCATCCTGGGCCAGCTCCATTTCGGCCTGGCTGGTGGCTCTCTCACCTCAGCGCCTGCGCCAGGAGCGGCTTTCCTCTGCCAGAAGGCTGGGCACTTCCACCTCCTCGCTCGGCCGGGAGCTCCTTCCCCGCCAGCAGGGACGGAGAAGCCACTTTGCTCCTGGGGAAGATGGCAGCTGCTTCCCTCAGGCTCTGGGGCCACCTGCAGAGCCTTCTTCCTGAACCTCCTCAGGAGCCTGGACAGCCTGAAACCGAGCGGGGAGCAGGCGTGAGTCTGGGGTCAAGGCAGCCTCTCACTAACCAGCCTTTTTGGTCCCTCCCCATCCCTGCTGAAGCCAGAGCCTGAATAAAGTGCTCTCAAATGAGCTCCAGACCAACAACAGTTCATGAACTGCGCAGAGACAATTAATGTAGAGAAGCAGCAAAATTCGTCAAACAGATGACTGGTTATGACTTATTTACTTGTTCTTAAAAGAGAACAAAAAGGACCTGAGTCTCCTCCCTGTCAATAACCCCCTGCTCAACCAATCAGGGTAGAGACTGAGGGGCGGGAGGCTGAGAGTTCTCACCAGAGAGCCCAAAGGAAGGCCCAGGTCACCGGTAGGGATCACTGTCCGAGGACTATTTCAGCCCCACTTTCTTGGGTGGACCTCCCACAATGGGAGATGCAGAGCACCCCCCGCAACACGCAACACACACACTCACACACACACACTCACACCTCCTGGTGGTGGGAGGGGAACAGGAGAAAGGACAAAAGAAGTAAGAGATGAAGCAAAAGGAAGGAGGGATGGAGGAAAAGGTCAAACGAAAAGGACAAACCCTAATGTCCCCAGTGATTCCACGGGACAAAATCCCAGGTGGGCTATAAAATTCTGCCACCTTGAACTAGTGTTTTCTATGCCTGGAATTCAGCTGGCACCGGGTGGATCAGACTGAACAGGTACAAACCTCTCCGAGGCTCTTACCTTCTCAACAGGGATGTCTGTTTTCTAGTAAAATCAGTAAAAGGAAAGGAGAAAACTCGAAAAAGGCTCCTCCTCACGCTCACGTACGTGAACCCTAATACTCTCTCAGTCCTCAATGAGAGACCTCGAGAAGGAGACTTGCTGAAGCAAAGCCACAGGGGTCTCTGAGGTTTCCCTGGCCCTGCGCTCTGTCCTGCCTCGCTGATGTCAGCATCTCTCTGTGAGGTCACCACCTTCCTACCACCTTTGACCAATAGGCTCAGGTCCTGCAAAAGGCCATTGTGTTGTCACTGCCACACCCACCCATCCCCTGAAGTGCTAATGTCCTGCTGCTGGCCTGACACTTTGAAGGTTTGTGCTACTCTCTGTGGATCACCCCACTCAATGCGTGTTCATTCTAGGAAGCAAGCCGGCTAGACAGTAAAACATCAGAGGCTGCTCCCAACGCTACACTCAGTTTTAACAAAATTAGTAGACTTTATGGCCAGAAGAGACCTTTAGAGGCCAGAGGCTCTAAGGCCTGCTCTACACTTAAAATGTAGATTGACACAGCTATGTCACTCAGGGGTGTGAAGAATTACAATAGAGTGCTTCTATTGAGCTAGCTCCTGTTGCTTGGGAAGGTGGATTACCTACAGCAATGGGAAAACCCTCCCATCGCTTTAGTCTGCATCTGCACTATGGGGTTGCAGCGGCATAGCTAGAGTGCCACTGTAGCCCCCCCCAGTGTAGGAAAGCCCTAAGTCACATTCTGGCAACCTCATTGTGAAAAGGCACCAGGAGCTGCTTGGCAGCTCTGCCTGGGGAGATCATGGTGTATTTATTACCTAACTGAATATTATCTCATTCTTTGCTGAGCAGTGGAAGCTGAGACCAAAAGGGTGAAATCCAACAAGGTTTATTACGACAACAATGAAGCAACACCCATATTTACACTTCCTGTTTCCTGTTGTCTTCTAAACAAAGACTACAGCTCTCAGCAATCAATGCTGGATCTAGCAACACCACATTTCCCTCGTCTTAGAACAAACTCAATCTTACGGCAGTAATACTAATCCAATAACCTGCTACTATAATAAACATAAATTATGTAATTAGCAAATAAACAATAACTAAGAAGTAGTTATGTAACTGTAATTAGAATTCTAGTTATAATAGAAGACTGTTCCTTTAATAATTACAGAACACAGTCTCTAGCCAATACAGTTGGCTGTCAGACTCTGACAGCATATTCGACAGGCCCAATATCCTGTCAGTTATCCTGTATTGTCAGCAGCAAAGGGCTAGTTAGATAGTCTGAAACATTGCACTATGTCTTAGTAAGCAGGGGCAAGATGAATAGTGCTCCAGACTGATCATCTGACAGCTTGTAAGCGTGAGGTCCTTGTGACGGGGTCCCTGGCGTGCAACATGGACTGTGGGACCACTGAGCCCTCTGTCCCTCCAACATGGGGTGCCCCTCACACTGTGATGCTGTGTCAAGCCACATACCCCTGGCAGGCACTACCCTTACACTGCCATCCATAGACAGCAACACACCCAGCTGAGTTACATGAATGCTTCTCCCAGTAATTCATGAACCAACAATAGGGAGGCTCCAGCCAATTCCCCCCCAGCTCCCCAGCCAATTCCCCCCAGCTCCCCAGCCTTGCACCCCAGAGCTGTACCATCTTGCCCTGGTCAGAAGCCTAACCAGAATAAGTTCATTATCCAGACTGCCCCTGCTTCGATGTAAACTGAGCTGAGATTTCCCAAGCACTTCAACCAAACCACACTGTTTTAGGTAAAATATAAACTACAGAAAGATAGATTTTAAGTGATTATAGGTAGCGAATGTAGAGATCAAAGTTGGTTACCTAAGAAATAAAAGTAAATTCACAATCTGAGTTCTATAAACTAAACAGGATAGTATAGTTCCTCAATACACAGGCTGGGACTCTTTTCCAGCCTGAAACCGCCCTCCCACATACAAAGTCTTTGTCCTCCAAACATGTTTCCAGGTGTTGAGTTGTGGGGGGGAGTGAGGCCAAGTGATGATGTCACTTCCCCTCTTTTATAGTTTCTTCCAGCTTGTTGGAAAAATCCTTTGCTGTGGTGTGGGGATCAGGTAGTCTCCATTGGTCAAGCAGTCTCCATTGTCTACGTGTTCTCTCTGAGAAGTTTCCATTGTATACAGTTTCTGAGATCCTTTCCTTGATGGGTGTTGATGAGCCATTAACCCCTGTCTGCCTCCTCCATTGTTGCACCTGAAAGGTTGGTTGTGGGTGTTCCCAACCTCACAACATATTTCAGTAACACATACATAGCAAAACTTCATAACTTCCTATACCATGATAGCACATACAATCCAACAGGATATTAATGTTCAACAGATCAAGACTTTTAAAATGATACCTCTCAAGGCAAACTTTGTACAAAACATATCATAATTCTATGACAGTGATGAATATGGGAGTTCCAGAGTGCTACTCTGAGGTACAGAGTGTCATAGTCCTTTTTAGAAACAATTTTCAGTGGGGAAGTGAACCTGGGTTCTCCTTTTCCTAACATTCCAGGTTTTCATACTTCTATAAACAAGCCACATTTGAATTTCAGTTCCCTGACCCCACAGCATTTATCTGCATCTTATATTTTTGTGGTTTTCATTGAACTGTTTGTCTGATATCCGGCAGCAATGATATATCAGATATAGGCCCATGTAATCCAGCAATGTTTAATTTAGTATGCATCTCTCTACCGTGCAATAATTCGGCAGGTGACTTTTGTGTTGTGGCATGGCGTGTAGCCCTGTAGATTTAAAAGTAATCGTAGTGAAGGTTGTCCACACTTTTCTTTCCAGCATAGCTGTCTCCAGACTGTCTTTCAAACTTCTATGGAATTGTTCAATTTCTCAATCAATTTGATTGTAATACATGATTATTTTCTACATGTAATGTTAAAGTGTCATAGAATCGTAGAAGATTAGGGTTGGAAGAGACTTCAGAAGGTCATCTAGTCCAACCCCCTGCTCAAAGCAGGACCAATCCCCAACTAAATCATCCCAGCCAGGGCTTTGTCAAGCTGGGCCTTACAAACCTCTATGGATGGAGATTCTACCACCTCCCTAGGTAACGCATTCCAGTGCTTCACCACCCTCCTAGTGAAATACTTTTTCCTAATATCCACCCTAGACCTCCCCACTGCAACGTGAGATGATTGCTCCTTGTTCTGTCACATGCCACCACTGAGAACAGCCGAGCTCCATCCTCTTTGGAACCCCCCTTCAGGTAGTTGAAGGCTGCTATCAAATCCTCCTTCACTCGTCTCTTCTGCAGACTAAATAACCCCAGTTCCCTCAGCCGCTCCTAGTAAGTCATGCGCCCTATCCTCCTAATCATTTTTGTTGCCCTCCGCTGGACTCTCTCCAATTTGTCCACATCCTTTCTGTAGTGGGGGTGCCCAAAACTGGACCGACCCCTGGGGCACTCCGCTTGTTGCCGGGTGCCAACTAGACATCAAGCCGTTGATCACTACCCATTGAGCCCGACGATCTAGCCAGCTTTCAATCCACCTTATAGTCTATTCATCCAATCCATACTTCTTTAACTTGCTGGCAAGAATGTGTGAGACTGCTTTGCTAAAGTCAAGCTATATCACGTCCACGACTTTCCCCATATCCACAGAGCCACTTATGTTCCCTTCTGCCAGAAAGATTTCAAATTCCAGTGAGGAAAATTGTGTTCCATTGTCCAACACAAATTTTTCAGGTTCCCTTCCCTGCTAAAGACAATCGACATGAACTTGATGAGTGTAGCAGAGATGACATATAAATATAATAATGGACATATAATATCAATGGCAAGCTTTTCCCATGTGGCATCTGGAAGAAGAACAGGCTGTAATGGTGGCACATGATCACCACCATTTTGTCATGTAACTGGCTAGTAATGCACGTTTTTACAGCTGCTTCAACCTGAGCATGCATTCTTGGCCCCAATACAGGTCACATAGACACTCTTTCATTCTGTCAGTCCCTTGATGTGTATCATGTGCCAGATGTATGAATTTTGTCTGCAGTGTGTCGGGTACAATCAACCAGTCAGTACCTCATAATACCCATCCGTCTAGTACAGAATTGTTTTGAGTACGCTACAGTAAAGGGGCAAAGCTGGATCAAGCATTTGGGGTTGTGTAGCCATTTTGTTATCAGCTGTTCCTGCAATCTTTGTTGAATGGGGCATGCTAAGTAAGCAGCTTTGAATTATTCTTGTGTAACGGATGTGGGGGTGCCTGCTATAAGTGCAACTACATTGTCACCATCTGTCGGCAAGGGCAGGCAGGACAAGCATCACATTTTGAATTCCCAGCCTTTATTCTGTGACATACATGAAAGACAGTAGTCTTGCTGACCATCTAGCAATCTGGCCTCCCACTCATCCAAGTCCTTTAGAAGTTAACAGTGTCGTCAAAGAGCTATGATCTGTATGCGACTTGAAAGTCTGGCCCCAGAGCTAAGTTCTCCATTTTTCCATAGTCCATAGCAAGCAAGTGCTTTCTTTTCAACAGATGAATACTTCCTCTCAGCTTCTGTAAGTGTTCTTCAAGCAAATGCAACAGTGTCCTCCATGTTGTCATCCTGGATTTGAGTAAGTGTTGCTCCCAGTCTGTAGTCTGAGGCAGGGTCAAACAATGCAAGTGCTGGACTATTTTCAATCAAATCTTTCACTGTTTCAAAACAACTTCTGCAACAGTCATCCAGGCCAAGCTCGAGATTCCCTGGAGTATGTTTGTAACGGTGACTGAAGTGTTGTTCAGAATAAACTTGGCATACCATGACATAAAAACTAAGAAAGCATGTAAGGTTTGTGTGTCTCTTGGAGGTGGTGGTTTTTAACCACCATGATGTGGTCCAGGTCAGGTTTCAATCCAGTCTCCAAAATTATGTGCCCCAGAAATAACAACTCTGTTTGTCAGAATTGGCATTTGGCGAAATTCAGTTTCAGCCCTGCAGTTTTGATGTGGTTTAGTACTAGGGTGACCAGATGTCCCGATTTTATAGGGACCGTCCCGATTTTTGGGACTTTTTCTTATATAGGCTCCT
>NW_020709562.1:0-5859 GCF_002925995.2 Terrapene triunguis
CCCACTACAGAAAGGATGTGGAAAAATTGGAGAGAGTCCAGCGGAGGGCAACAAAAATGAGTAGAGGGTTGGAGCACATGACTTATGAGGAGCAGCTGAGGGAACTGGGCTAATTTAGTCTGCAGAAGAGCAGAGTGAGGGGGGATTTGATAGCAGCCTTCAACTACCTGAAAGGGGGTTCCAAAGAGGATGGAGCTCGGCTGTTCTCAGTGGTGGCAGATGACAGAACAAGGAGCAATGGTCTCAAGTTGCAGTGGGGGAGGTTTAGGTTGGATATTAGGAAAAACTATTTCACTAGGAGGGTGATGAAGCTCTGGAATGGGTTACCTAGGGAGATGGTGGAATCTCCATCCTTAGAAAATTTTTAAGGCCTGGCTTGAAAAAGCCCTGGCTGGGATGATTTAGTTGGGGTTGGTCCTGCTTTGAGCAGGGGATTGGACTAGATGACCTCTTGAGTTCTCTTCCAACCCTAATCTTCTGAGTCTATGATTCTATCCCAGGCTTCTACTGGACTGGGGTTCAGCTACAAAGGTGGACAGGCATGAGAAGAGACATCAAACAGTTCATTATTGTCTCAGAAAAGGTTCAGTGCATCTCCAGAAAAAAGCACCCGTGGAATGTCAAGGCTGAAAAAATGATACTTTGTAAAACTCAGATTCAGTATATTCTCAGACCTTCCAGTTCTCTGCACCTGAGAAGACACAGAAAACAGCTGTTGGAATCTGGGGGAGGGATCCTGAGCTGAAGAGTTTGGTCAGTAACACTGCTGGAAGCATGTGGTGAGAAACTTTGCTCCAATCTAATATAGTTTGATAAGTTAAAACACTTTCTAGTGCCTATCTTTATTTTTCTTGTAACCATTTCCGACTTTTTAGCCTCATTATTTGTACTCACTTAAAAGCTCTCTTTGTAGCTAATAAACTTGTGTTACTGTTTTATCTAATCCAGTGTGTTTAAGTTACAGTGTCTGGATAACTCTATTTAAGGTAATAAACTTTTATGTATTTATTCCTTTAAAGCAGGGGTGGCCAACCTGTGGCTCCAGAGCCACATGCTGCTGTTCAGAAGTTAATATGCGGCTCCTTGTATAGGCACCGACTCCAGGGCTGGAGCGACAGGCGCCAACTTTCCAATGTGCCGCGGGGTGCTCACTGCTCAACCCCTGGCTCTGCAGGAGGCCCTGCCCCCACTCCACCCCTTCCTGCCCCCTCCCCTGAGTCACCGTGCCCTCACTCCTCCTCCTCCCCCCCAGAGCCGCCTGCATGCCATGAAACAGCTGATTGGGTGGGTGCGGGGAAGGAGGGGGAGGCACTGATCAGCGGTACTGCCAGTGGGTGGGAGGCACTGGATGCTGATGAGGGGCTGCTGATGTCTTACTGTGGCTCTTTGGCAATGTACATTGGTAAATTCTGGCTCCTTCTCAGGCTCAGGTTGGCCACCCCTGCTTTAAAGGACTAATGGACTTAATATAATATAATTGGACTTCCCAGGTTCAGGCTGGGCTATACAGGACATACATTTCTGGGGGGAAATCTGGGACTGGGAGAGTGATGGGGTCACCCTGCAGTACAACCATGGCTGGTGAGAGCTGGGGTATGACTGGCAGGCTGCAGTTCCACAAACACATGCGTGACCAGCATGCTGGTGGCTGTTTGTGAGCAGTCCAGGTTGGAGGCTACAGCAGCAAGGCATTGCAAGGCACCCCGGGTTACAGGGCAGGGGTAACACAAACCCTAACTGGTCTGGATTGTACCCCAGTATGTCACAAGGAAGTTGGGGGGTGGGTGGGAATTGCTGTGGTTTACCTCCTAATCTTTCTTAGTCTTTTCAGGCATTCCACATTCTGGAGGACACCAAAATCCTGGAGGTTCCTGAATGGCAAAAGGACATTCTATTCCAAGGTACCGGTGACAAGCCAGCTGTGTCTGTCACAGAGGTTTTCAAGCTTATGGTGACTTAGCAACACATCTATGAGTGGAGTTGGCTGGTGTTCTATAGAGGAAGGCCCGGGAAATACACCCTTCCCCGAAATGTGACTACTTATCTGGAGTTCCTCCTATGGGAAAAGTTTGCAACCATCAGCACCTGGGATTGGGTCAAAATTCATGAGGGAATCAATAGGAGGCGGGGTTAGGTTAGTGTCCGCATGGATTACTGCCTTCCTATGGCTTATGATACACCCTGCTCTGAGTACATCTACCCCCCACCCCTTTCCCTGGACTGTCTACAAACTCCCTGCCATATTTTGGAAAGTGAATACACTACATTTCCCCCTTGCCCAGTACAGTTTACAGATGGCTTGTTATGCTGTGGCATGGCCAATCTGTACAGTGTGGCATACTAAAAGGGAAGGCAATATAAGGATCTTACTTTTAACCCTCCAGCGCATCTTTGTACGAATGTGCGAGTATATAGTAAAAAATTAATGTTAAATGCTTGTTAATCTGTTGTTTGCTCTTCCCAGTCTTATTCTGAATTCCACATGGTGTGGGGGGGGGGGGGGGGTGAGAGATGCCAAGGCACTGGCATGCATTCGGCCATAAGTAGATATATGCTGATACCTGCTGTGACGTTATTGACATGAACTGTGACCATATAGATCATTGTTACAACCAAGGTCCTATAGTGGTACCAAATCTTGTACAAAGGAGGTCAAATAAGGTGTCTATGAGACGGTTATGATTTGCTGGTTATGACTGTGGTATCTTTTTGTATTTAAAGGTATAAGTATTGGCTCTATACTGTCTGTATTTCAAACTTGTGCTATGCATCTGGGTGACAACCCAGACAATTTGGCATCAGCACTGCATAGCCTGCTTGATGGCCCATTAAGGACCATCAGCTATACAACTGACCCATTGAGAGAAGGCAGATTCACCTTATGACTCAGCAAGGCATGCAGGGCATGCCTACGGAGAGAACTCTAACGTTTTTCCATGCCATGTGCTGGGTAGCTTGTGTTTGGAACAAGGGAAGCATAAACCACTTGGCAAAAGGACTATAAAAGGCAGCTGCATCATCTCCATTTTGTCTTCAATCCTGCTTCTTACCTCTGGAGGAACTTTTCTACAAACTGAAGCTCTGAACAAAGGACTGAATGACCCATCCAAGCTATGGATGTACTCCAGAGATCTGATTTGAACCTGCAGCTTATTCCATCACTGCTACAAGCCTGAACCAAAAACTTTGCCATTACTGTATGCAATTGATTCCATTTAACCAATTTTAGCTCTCATCTATATTTCTTTCTTTTTATGAATAAACCTATAGATTTTAGATTCTAAAGGATTGGCAACAGCATGATTTGTGTGTAAGATCTGACTTGTATATTGACCTGGGTCTAGGGCTTGGTCCTTTAGGATTGGAATAACCTTTTTTTTCCCTTTTACTGGGGTATTGGTTTTCATAACCATTCGGCCCCATAAGGAGTGGTGCTGGTGGTGATACAAGGGACCTGGAGTATCTGAAGGAACTGCTTGTATCACTTCTTGTTAGCCAGTGGGGTAAAACCAAAATCCTCTCTGTTTGGCTGGTTTGGTGTGCCTTAATAGTAAAGGAACCCCAGCCCTTGGGCTGTGACTGTCCTGCTCTAAGCAATTTGTCCTGAACTGAAACTCTCAGTTGTGTCCCGCCAGAGGCAGCTTCGTTACACCTGCAGCTTGTAATAAAAATTGCATTTGGTCATAGTCCAGAAATCCCTCCCATTCATACATTAATAACAACTGACATAGAGCCAGAAACTTACCAAGCTCCAGGACTACTTTGGCCTCTTCTGTTTCTGCTGTGAGTTCCACAGCAGATTACTCCTCCAAGGGGTCATCAAACAGCTCCTCTGAGTATGGACCCAGGACATGCTGCAGCTAGCTGCTCAGGGACTGGTCGGAGCACCAGAGACACTTTGCTAGCCTGATCTGGTGGCTGCTGGCTCCCCTTAGGAGCTCTATGAAATTGAGCATCAGAAGGTTGTCATCCCAGCTGACCAGACTATTGTGAACTTCTGGGGTCTCAGTGCTCAGAAAGCACCCAGCACCTGGTCAAAGTCATTGTAAATGAGACAGGAGGATGGGGAGTTCCCAGAGATGCAGTTCTCTGGCTTTCTGGTAGTTGCTCTTGAGCCTCTTACTCTGCTCCCTGCACTGGTCACTGGTCCATGTAATCCCCAGTGCTGCCAGGTTGTTTGCTATTTCTTGGTGCACATTGTTGTTTTTGATGCTTTTACTGAAGTCCAATGTCTTCCTCACTTCACCCCAGAGATTCACCAGAATCTGACAGTAGTCCTGTGGCCATGCAGCAGCACGCTGGGCAAAGTGCTCATCTTGTTGGTGGCCACAGCAAAAGCTGTTGTCGCTGGCCAGAGCCATTTGCAGTTCAGTGGTCAGAATAAAATGGCAGGGTTATAGGATGTGCAGTTGTACTTGAACCAGGGGCATGCTTCCATTTCCTGGGAGTTGATTGGCTAGTCTTGAGACAGAAAGGCCAAGGAACACTAGCCCATGGGATTGTGGGATAGCATTGCTGGATGCTCAGGATATGAGTCGGGGGACCTGGACTTGAATTGCTTCCACACTGCAAAATGATGGCGTTTCTGGAACTTGGGCTCAGAATCACTGCCCTGGCCAAGTCCAAGGGCCCAGGTCCTGTGAGCTTACTGGCCTGGGTCAGATAGAACTGTGTGTAGAAGGAATGGGGGTTGGGCTCGAGCCTGAGTCTGAACCGGAGCTCACACTACACTGTAGACACAGCCTCAGCCCTATTTCTGCACACCCCCTGTGACAGAGCTGGAGCTGCTCTGTAGTACTGATGAATACTGAACCCTGGCCTGGCTATTGGGATATTGACTGTATTACTATGCTGGTTTAGTTTAATAGGGACACTGCAAGGAAAACAAGCAGGAAAGGAAGAAGAGTGGCTCAAGGTGAGATACCCCTTATTAATTGCTTAAGGGTTGATAAGAGACAATGCCTGAAATATTAGCTTGGAATATTCTACCTCCTGGCTCCAGCCAACTTATAGAATCGGGTTAGCTGAGCAGGGCCAAGGCCTGGAGCCAAGAAGATCAAAAGGACTGGAGCAGTTTAAAAAGGGACTCGCTCCCAAAAAGGGGACAGCTGGTTAGGTGATAAAGTGAAAGAGGCAGAAACAGGGACCTCGCTAGGGAATCAGCAGAAGTTAGACCTGCCTAGGTGGCCATCAGGGGATGGTAAGCCTTTAGGACGGCAGGCATGCATGAAGCCTATTTGTTATTTTAAAATCCTTTTCTCTTATACTTTTTTTCCTCCTGCAAAATCAAACCACAGCAGTGTTTAAGGTGGCTGTTTTGTCACTGTGCACCACTGACCCTAGACTGCGGAATGTGTCACTACTCAGCCTAGCCTGCTGGGTAAACATGGCTGATACACAGGGTATTGCAGCCTAGGGCCCGATCTAGGAGCAAGTGAACAGCAGAATTCCACTCCAGAACGAAAGGCCTGACAGCTGAAGGGGAGTACTCAGAGAGACCAGGAAGGAGAGAGAGGTGCAGCTAGACCTGTCACTCACTAGGACACTCACTCCCCTTCCTCTCACTGCTCTAAGCTCTCCCCCCACCCACCCCCAGTGTCACAACCGGGATGCAGGCAGTCTGAAAAGGACCTAGGGGTTACAGTGGATGAGAAGCTGGATATGAGTTAACAGTGTGCCCTTGTTGCCAAGAAGGCTGGCATTTTGGGCTGCATTAGTAGGAGCATTGCCAGCAGATTGAGGGAAGTGATTATTCCCCTATATTCGGCATTGGTGAGGCCACATCTGGAGTATTGTGTCCAGTTTTGGGCCCCCCACTACAGAAAGGATGTGGAAAAATTGGAGAGAGTCCAGCGGAGG
>NW_020709563.1:0-5420 GCF_002925995.2 Terrapene triunguis
GGGGCTCAGGCCCTCAGGCAGGGGCTGAGCAAACAAACAGTAAGTTCAGGGGCTCAGGCCCTCAGGCAGGGAGGAGGAGAGACTGCCACCCGGCGTGGGGTGGCAGGGGGGAACACAGGCCCACCCACTCCACTGTGTTCCAGCCCGGGGCCCTATCAGTAGCAGTCCGTCTGCTGCTGGGTCAGTGGGGATCCTGACCGCAACACACTGACATGGGTTCGGGGTCTGCTATCCCCGGGCCACTTCCCATCTCCTCCTCCATGGGTACCTGCACATCCTGAGCCTCATCTGCTGTGTCCCAGACCATGGGCTCCTCCGGGCACCGAGCACTGTGTAGGTTGGTCGGTTCCTCCGGACCCTCGGCGGGGGGAAGCTCAGGCCGCTCCTCAGGATACCGGGCTCGGCCAGTCCTCCTCAGGATACCGGGCTCGGCCAGTCCTCCTCAGGATACCGGGCTCTGGGCAGGCTCGGCCAGTCCTCCTCAGGATACCGGGCTCTGGGAAGGCTCGGCCCAGCGGGAGCTCGGGCACCAGCGTCTGTCCTCTCCCACGGCCGGCCAGCAACTGAGCGCTGTGGCTTGGCCTTTATACTTCCTGTCCCGCCCCTTGACTTCCGGGGGGCGGTGACAGGCGGCGGTGACTCCGCCCACTCTGGTGGCTGTTCTGGCTCATCCCTCACAGGGGCGGCTGGGAGCCAGGCCGCCTCGCTACACGGCCCCCCCCTCAAGGCTGGCTCCCGGGTACCGGGGCCAGACCCTTCCATACCCCCCAGACGGGAAAGGAAGTCGGCGTTTGCGTGGTCCTTCCCGGCCCGATGGCAAACGGTGAAGGCATAGGGCTGCAGTGCCAAGTACCACCGCTGCAGCCGCATATTATGGTCCTTCATGCGGGCCAACCACTGGAGAGCAGAGTGGTCGGTGACAAAGATGAAAGGGGCTCCTAGGAGGTAGTAGCGCAGGGCGTCACAAGCCCACTTCGCGGCTAGGGCTTCCTTTTCCACCACTGCATAGTTTTTCTCTCGGGGGAACAGCTTCCGAATGATGTAGAGGACCGGATGCTCTTCCCCGCCGACCTCTTGGGAGAGGACCGCCCCAAGTCCCATCTCCGAAGCATCCGTTTGCAGGACAAAGGTCTGGTTAAAATCGGGGCTATAAAAGACTGGCTCTTGGCAGAGGCTCGTTTTGAGGGTTTGGAAGGCCTCATCACACTCGCGGGTACAGACCACTTGCCGCGGGCTCTCCTTAGTCAAGAGCCCCGTTAAGGGGGCGGCAATCGCCGCGAATTGGGGAATGAAGCGTCGATAATACCCCACCAGCCCCAGAAACTGGCGTACCTGCCGTTTCGTGGCGGGCGGGGGGCAGGTTACAATGGCCTGAACCTTGTCCACCAGCGGTTTTACCTGTCCATGTCCGAGCATACCCCAGATACTTGGTTTCTTGTCGGCCGATGCAGCACTTCTTCGGGTTGGCCGTTAGCCCGGCCGCCCGCAGGGACCTCAGGACGGCTGCGACCCTGTCTAGATGGTTCTCCCACTGCGGACTGTAAATGACCACGTCATCCAAATAGGCCACAGCTTAGTCTTGGTGGGGTTGGAGGAGGCGGTCCATCAGGCCCTGAAACGTGGCCGGGGCCCCATGGAGGCCAAAGGGCATTCAGGTAAACTGGTATAGGCCCGTAGGGGTGGCGAACGCAGTCTTCTCCCTGGAAGCAGGTTCCAGGGGGATTTGCCAATACCCCTTGCTAAGGTCAAGGGTCGTGATGTAGCGGGCTCCTCCTAACCGGGCCAACAGCTCATCTATCCGGGGCATGGGGTAGGCATCGAACTTGGAGATGGCATTCACGCGCCTGAAGTCGATGCAGAACCGTTGGGAGCCGTTGGGCTTCGGTACCAGCATGACTGGGCTACGCCACTCGCTGTGCGAGGGTTCAATCATCCCCAAGTCCAGCATCGCCCGTACCTCCTCATCCACGACGCATCTCTGGTGATACGGCAAGGGCCTGGTCGCACCCCAAATCACCACCCCTGGCTCAGTCTGGATCCTATGGTATACCAGGGTGGTGGATCCCGGTTGGGCCGTGAAGGTGTGGGGGAAGGCTCGTAGGAGGCACCGGGTCTGCTTGAGTTGGTCCTCCGTTAGGGTCTCCCCAAGTTGGGGTTCCTCAGGGTCCTGGGTATGGGCTATCTGGGGCCCTAGCTCGGGTTCTGGTGGGTAGGGGTTAATCAGAAGCCCTTCCCGTTCTCGCCAGGGCTTGAGAAGGTTGACGTGGTACCGCTGTATCCTCTTCTTCTGATCGGGCTGATCGATCTCATATGTAACCGGGCCCACCTTCCGGACCACCTCATACGGCCCTTGCCAGCGAGCCAGAATCTTCGACTCACTGGAGGGGAGGAGGAGTAATACCCAGTCTCCGGGTTGAAAGTCCCGTGTTTGGGCGTCCCGGTTGTACGTCTGGGCTTGCACCTCCTGGGCGGCTTTCAAATTCTCTCGTGCCCGGGCTCCAGCCTGCTTAAGACGTTCCTGGAGCTGGAGCACGTACTTTAAGAGGCCCTGGGCCGGTGAGGGGGTTTGCTCCCAAGTTTCCCTCATTAGGTCCAATAGGCCCCGCGGTCGACGGCCGTACAGCAGTTCGAACGGCGAGAACTTAGTCGACGACTGGGGAACCTCTCGGACCGCCAGGAGCAAGGGCGGGAGTAGCTGATCCCATCGACGAAGGTCCTCCTGGGGAAACTTACGGAGCATGTCTTTTAGGGTCCGGTTGAACCTCTCGACCAGCCCGTCAGTCTGGGGATGATAGACTGACGTTCGCAGTTGCTTGACCCCCAGAAGTTGACACACCTGCCGGAGCAACCGTGAAGTAAAGTTAGTCCCCTGATCCGTAAGGATCTCGCGGGGTAGGCCGACGCGGGCAAAAACCTTCACCAGCTCATCGGCGATGGTGCAAGCTGTAACGTTTCGGAGGGGAATTGCCTCGGGGACCGGGTGGCATAGTCCAACATCACTAAGATGTATTGAAATCCCGCACTGCTCTTGGGAAGAGGCCCCACCAGGTCCATGGCCACGCGCTCGAAGGGAGCCTCGATTAAGGGCATCGGGACCAACGGGGCCTTGGGAGTCCGCGCCGGGGCGGCCAACTGGCAATCCGGGCATGAATTACAATAATTCTTTACCTCCTGGTACACCCCCGGCCAGAAGAAGCGTCCCAAAATCCGGGCCAGGGTCTTCTCATGACCGAGGTGTCTAGCCGCGGGGACGTCGTGGGTCAGCTTCATGACGGCCCGTCGATGACACCGGGGAACGAGGAGTTGGGTCCGGGTCTCCCCCGTGTGGGGGTCCCGTTCAACACGATACAGGCGCTCCTGCCGCAACTCAAAGTGGGGCCACTGGGCCGCTCGACCGGGGTCGAGGACAGTCCCGTCCGCAATGGCCAATTGTTCGTACACCCGCTGAAGTGTGGGGTCGGCCCGTTGGTCCCGGCAAAAGTCCGTGGTGGGCGAGGGATCCTCCCCCGCCCCTGGGGGAGCGTTCTCTGGTTCTCCCGTTGAGCTGGTAGTCTCGGGGGCTTCTCTCTCCTCTCCCTCACTCTCGGGGGACTCCCCTTCTAAGGCTGGCATGGCCCGCGGGTTGTCTCCTGCGTGGCGGCGGAGGATTGCTGGAAACTCCGGCCAGTCCCGACCCAGGATCACTGGGTATGCCAGTCACGGGGCCAGTTCCACCACCATTGACTGGGTGACCCCCTCAATCGTCAGTTGGGCCCGGGTACTCCGGTAGGACCGTATGTCTCCGTGGATGAACTGCAGCTGAATTTCCCCCAGTCGGGCATCAGCCGGGGGACCGAAGTGTCGGCGGACTAGCGTCTGTCCGCAGCCCGAGTCGAGGAGGGCCACCGTCGGGTATCCCTCAATGACCACGGGTACGGTGATCTTAGCCGCTTGTGAAGGACGGGCACGAGCCTCCCCTGCGCAGACCTGACCAAAGGTACACTCCAGTCCCGGGCAATCCCGCTGGAGATGGCCATACTCCCCGCAGGAGAAACAGGGCCCCAGGGTTGCCCGTCCCGTCCGTAGCCGAGTCCCAGGGTGGTTTCCAGGCGGACTCCGGTGGTCTCTTCGCCCCGCGGAGATCGGGGTCCGAGCAGGTCGCCCGGGTGCCACCGGGGCACGAGTCCAGGCCTCGGTTCCCCAGGAGGAACCCCGTAAATCCGCTCGAGCGGGCATCCCTTTCTTCTCGGGGTTAGGGTGCTCCACCCCTGGTGGGGCTACTCGGACGCCCGAGCCTATCGGCGTCTCCGCCGCGAGGAAGTCCTCCATTAATGTAACGGCGGCGGCCAGGATCGCTGGCCTGTGGCGGAGGACCCAGGCCCGTCCCCGTGGTGGAAGAACCTGGGTGAACTGCTCTAGCACCACCTGCTCCATTAGCTCTTCCGACGTTCGGCGCTCGGGCTGCAACCACCGCTTGCAGGTCTCCCGGAGTTCCTGGGCCACCCGCCGAGGCTGGGCCCCGGTGGGGTAGGTCAGACTCTTAAACCGCTGGCGGAAAGTTTCGGGACTCACATCCAGGGCGTCCAGAATGGCAGCCTTTACTTGGCTGTAATCTTGGGCTGCTTCCACCGACAGGCCTCGATAGACTGTCTGCGCAGTCCCAGTCAAGTACGGGGCCAAGATGGAAGCCCATTGCTCCGGGGCCCAGCCGGCGACGACTGCCACCCGCTCGAAGATGACGAGAAAGGCTTCAGGGTCGTCGCCGGGTACCATCTTCGTCAGCCGGATCGGGGGGCTGGGCCGTGTGGTCCCGGCTGTGCCTCCCGGCTGTGCCTCCCCAGGTCGGGCCAGCGCCGCTGCGAGCTGCTGGAGACATTGCCGCTGGAAGTCCTGGTGCTGGGTGACTAGGTCTTGAACGAGCTGGTTTTGTTCTGTTCCCAGCTGCTCCACGAGCTGCTGCTGCTGCTGCAGCTGTGCGGCCTGCTGCTCCTTTTGCTGTTGCGACTGGGCCGCCTGCTGCCGCTCCTGGGTTTCCGTCACCAGGGCCAAGAGCTGGGACAGATCCATCTCTCGGGAGGGGGATCTTTCTCCCCCGGCCCCTCTCTCCCCGGGGTCGAGGGTTCGCGCCCACATCCTGGGCGGAACTCCTCAGAGAAGGCACCACGTGTAGACATTCTGGGGTGGGGCTGGTCCCTCACAGGGGCGGATGGGAGCCAGGCCTCCTCGCTACACGAGGCTGGGAAGCAGTTCAGCCTTGCACGTCCAGGCCTAGGTTGGGTGGGCAGCCAACCGTAGTACAGGGCTCAGGCCCTTAGGCAGGGGCTGAGCAAACAAACAGTAAGGTAAGGGGCTCAGGCTCTCAGGCAGGGGCTGAGCAAACAAACAGTAAGTTCGGGGGCTCAGGCCCTCAGGCAGGGGCTGAGCAAACAAACAGTAAGTTC